>NC_057799.1:21420496-21425378 GCF_018294505.1 Triticum aestivum
GTTCTCCAATACCTGGCAGGTTCTCCAGGGATCTCACTGGAGCTATGATCCTGTGATGGTTCCTTCTCTTTGGGTGTCCACCGCCCGCGCTGATACCCGTCGTGCGCTAGGGTTTTAGTTGTAGTAGTGATGTTATATGTATGATACTATTCGGGATGTATTAGTGATAATATTCGACGATGTACGAATGCATGAGATGATTTACTTTTGCTTATTGAATGCATGCTAATTTGAATACTTATTTATTTTACGATTTGGTTTTGCTTGTTGAATGCTCATGTCAATATGTGTCCTATAAGATATTTTGAGTACCCTGGAGTTGTCTTCGACCGATTTTTAATTAATGTTTCAACTATGAACATAGGAAATGTCTGACAACGAAAAGGATTTCGGTATTTGCAAATACTGCGAAGACGAGCGCGGCCTGTGCGACGGAATCTTCCTAGATGATGATAGGCGCTTCAGCATCAAGCTGGACGTGAACTTCGAAGTGGATACAGTAAGTCACAACGACACGTCTTTTTTCGTAATTAAGCATGACACACTACAGGAATCAGCTATTTTGCCATCTGCCATGGCGGACGGCAAAGGCATGAACGGCGGACGGCAAAGGCCTTTGCCGTCAGCCGCGGACGGCAAAAGGCTCCGGCAAAGTAGGCTACGGTAAACAGCTACTTTGCCGTCTGCTTCCTGGCGGCTGACGGCGAAGTCTCTTTGCCGTCTGCCGCGGACGGCAAACAGGGCGGACAGCAATAATTGTGCTCTCAGTCCGTTAAGTGGCTAACGGCAGGCCTTTGCCGTCCGCCGCGGACGGCAAACTTTCTAGTGGCTTTGCCGTCTACCAGCGGACGGCAAAGTTTCTATTGTCTTTGCCGTCCGCCGTATGATGTCATCTACACGTCACTACATGGCAGGCCTTTGCCGTCCGCCGCTGACGGCAAACTCTTTGCCGTCAGCCACTGTAGGCAAACTGACCAAATGGGTCAGCTCCCAGGAAGCACAGCTGGATGCCACGTGTCCTCTTTGCCGTCCGCGGCAGACGGCAAAGAGGCCGTTGCCGTCTGTGGCAGACGGCAAAGAGCCTGCATATTGGGTCTTTTTTCTGTTTTTTATTAAATCCCACAATTTTCACAGAAAATATATATGACATATATAGATATACTTCACAAGGCAATTACAGAGCAAACATATAAGATATCCAACATGCATAGTTCCATCATACATAGTTCCATCACATAACTTCATCACATAGTTCCATCATACATAGCAAGTTCAACATAGAGGCATCCAACCATATATATTACAATAGTTTCATCCAACGATACATGCATAGTTCAACGATACAAAAGAAACAGAGAAAGGGATAAGGAGCACTCCATCTATGCAAGCTTTCGTCAAGTGAACGAAATCTGCAAAATGAAAAATAAGAAAGTTAGAAATAGGTGACTAGAATAAGAAGACTAGAACAAGAAGAGTAGAACAAGAAGAGTAGAACAAGAAGAAGACTAGAACAAGAAGAGTATGTCATTTATGAGCTAACTTACGTGAAATGGATCATATATGAGCTAACTAAGTTGAAATGGGTCGTTTATGAGCTAGCTAAGGTGAAATGGATCATTTATGAGCTAACTTAGTTGAAATGGGTCGTTTATGAGCTAACTAAGGTCAAATGGATCGTTTTTGAGGTAACTAAGGTGAAATGGATCATTTTTTAGCTAACTTAGGTGAAATGGATCATTTATGAGCTAACTTAGTTGAAATGGATCGTTTTTGAGCTAACTTAGGTGAAATGGATCATTTATGAGCTAATTTAGTTGAAATGGATCTTTTTGAGCTAACTTAGGTGAAATGGATCATTTAAGAGCTAATTTAGGTGAAATGGATCGTTTTTTAGCTAACTTGGTGAAATGGATCGTTTATGAGCTAAATTAGTTGAAATGGATCGTTTATGAGATAACCTAGGTAAGATGGGTCATTTTGGAGTTAACCTAGTTGAAATGGGTCATTTTAAAGCTAACGTAGGTAAAATGGATCATTTAGGAGCTAATCTAGGTAAAATGGGTCATTTTTGAGCTAACTTGGATGAACTGGATCATTTATAAGCTAACCTAGGTAAAATGGGTCATTTTAGAGCTAACTTAAGTAAAATGGATCGTCTGTGAGCTAACTAAGCTAATTATGCAATTTTTGACATAAGTAAGCTAAGTACAGATCGTTTTAGAGCTAACTTAGGTTAAATGGATGGTTTTGGAGGTCAGTAAGCTTATTAAGTCATTTTGGAGGAGAAGAAGCTAAGTCTAGGTCATTATGGTAAGCATTGGAGGAAATAAAGCTAAGTCTATGTCTTTATGCATGTGTTAAGCAAAACACTAGATAAACTTACCAAGATCCAGGAGGTGTAGGAGCGGGGTGGCTCGTGTCGGTAGCTGGAGAAGGATCGTGCGATGCTTGTCTGGAGTTACGCTGCACCAAAGATCATTTCCAATGTCTTGTTAGCATGGTGACACACAAATGTTAAGACTAGCAAGTAATGTCCATTCAAATAAAACTCACCGTGGTCCCAGGAGCAATCACTGGCATCGGCGGAGCGGTCTGACCTGTCTTCTCGCACACAGACTGCACATTTGGTTTTAACGACTCAGTCATACTACTTAGTAATGAGACAAACACTACATGAATGTTTTGGCTAATCTGCAGTAGAAACTTACCACAAGGAGCTCGTACATGGCCCTTGCCTGCATGTCATTCCATGCCCTCTCCTCCTCCATCATCTTTGTCGTCCTCTCCTCCAACTCCCGCTGCCTCTCCGCCGCCTCCGCCAGAAGTTTCTCCGTTCTATCTCTCTCACTCTGTATAGCAGCCTGCAACACCACTCACATGACCATTTGTAATCATTGATGGAAGCGCACACAATGTAATGGAGAAAGATAACTGAGTACGTATCACTAACCTTGATGGCGAGTTGCACTGGCCGTTCACGAGGCCTTATCTCAGGAGCGGAGCTCGACTGGCGCGCCTTGATCTACGGGAGAGTGCTAGGACAACGGATAGGTCCATCTCCAATGGCTATGGAGCCATGGGACCTCCCGCCACCAGATATCATCACCAGCTCCGGATCAATGGGACCCTGGCTCGGGTTAAAGTCCTCCCCTTTCCTCGCCTTCCCCTCATCTCTATATCTCACGAGCTTGTTGTGGGAGGAGATGTTGGTGAAGTTGTTTGCATCATCGAGGTCAGACTGAGAGAAAGCCTTGACTTTCTTGAAAGAGGCAGTGTGGGCCATGGCATACAGGTCGTACACCTCTGGCACCTTATCCGCCTTATTGTAGCGTGCCTGAAAGAGAGAAACAATGAAAATTAGTAATTAAAGGGCTCAAGCTAGCATGATGAATGAATTGCATGAATCATGAAGCAAACCACATACCCAGTTGCGCCCGAACTGATATAAGTTGGAGCTGCCTTGATGGTGTGGCACACGTTCCATTTGGGCACGTTTGTCCTTGGCCTCGTTGTGGAGGGCTAGCCATTCTTTTGAGAACCACTCATCGACCAACACCTCCCAACAATCCATCCGATCCGCACACCATCTCGGAGGCGCCTAAGTTAGCAAATAGAAACTTGAGCGTTACGGCTAAGAATTACTAAATGAAGGAACTTAAGTAGAAGGCCTTAAGAATTACCTTCATGTACTGCTCCTTACTCAGGAACTTATCGCGGCACGCCGGCTTGGTCTTCTTGATACCACGCAAGGCGTAGTAGTCTCGAACAGCCTGCACCCGAGCCTCGTGCCGTAAGTTCTAGAGTAGGCACTTGCAGACGTTCTCGATAACATGTGCTGCGTCCTCCTCGTATCCCTCCTCACACCTGTAGAATGTTTGCAATCAAATGAGACAATATTGATTAGTACAATTAATAACTAGCTAGTTGAAGATTTTTAAATGTGTAAAGGAGAAATTACCCAGAAGTTTCTGATCACCATGTCTGCCCTCGTGTCGCACACGACACCGTCGATAATGACATCCGGCGGGGCCGGGGCAGCCACGTAGTGCTCCCAGCTCAATCCAAGCTCTGGAAGCCGACCCTCACCAGGCAACGTGACAAACCCCGGGAAGTTTTGCCGGCAAAGAACTCCAAGGACGGAGTTGGGCCGGCGGACACTATGATGGTGGTCCCAACCCCTGCAGCATGACAAGGCCAACGCATTAGTTATTTGAAGAAACGTGAATGCACAAGGTACAAAAATATTAAATGCACTTACGTACCTCTCCCCATCAGGGAAAATCAACCACCTCTGCTCATGGGTCGCCGGCACGGACGGGAGCCGTGTAGCACCACGCTGGTAGACGGTGCCCCCCTCCTCCTCAAGATCAGTCGGCTCCCCGCCATCATCAGCATGGCCACTCGGCTCCTCGGGCTGATCCGGCCAGGTACCCCATCCGGACGTGTGCTCCTCCGGGGTCTCGTGGGCCGAACTCTCGTGGGCCGAAGGCCAGTCGACCCGAGGCTCGTGGGCCCAAGACCCGTGGACCGGAGGCTCGTGGACCGGAGTCTGTGTAGCCTCCTCCTCGGACGAGTCCACCCTAGCAGTAACGTGCTCGGGTGAAACAGCTGGGGGTGGCGGCGAGGAAGGCGTCGTAGCAGTCACCCTACCTCCTCTCCCACGACCACGTGCCCCACCTCCTCTCTTCCTACCTCGTCCCCTGCTGGGCACCGCGGTCGACGAAGAAGGGCCCAGCGGTGTGGCCATACTGTCCAGCAACGCTCGGCGGAGAGGTGCGTCTGGAATGGAAGACCTCAGACCACGCGCCGACGAAGAAGGGGCCTTGGCGCGCTCCCGACCAGCGCCCACCATCTTTCAACACCTGCCATGACAAACAGTAAA
>NC_057799.1:21426841-21430243 GCF_018294505.1 Triticum aestivum
ATCAGGTTGTTGAAGATATACAACGAAATGGTCCGCCATTGTTCGTTATCCAAAGATACTGGATTTGAAACACTGGCTGGTGCGAGATTCCCTTTGAATAGGCTGAGGTTGGATCCACCCTTTTTAGGGTCGTCAGCATTGTACCGAGGCTTCGGATTATGCAAATGACGATTTTTGGCTTTGTAGTGTGCTGTCACGAAGTTTGCCGCCTCCTCAGTGATGAATGCCTCAGCCATCGATGCTTCAATTCTACGTTTATTTTTACATTTTTGTCGAAGCGTCTTCTGCATCCTCTCAGTTGGGTAGCACCAACGATTTTGCACGGGCCCCCCCAATCTTGCCTCGGTCGGGAGATGCAAAATCAAATGTTGCATTGGATTAAAGAAGCCCGGTGGAAAGATCTTCTCTAACTTGCAGATCAACTCCGGTGCCAACTCTTCCATTTCTTCTAGCACGCCAGGCGATAGTTCTTTCGCACAAAGAACACGGAAGAAATAGCTGAGTTCTGCCAGTAGTAGCCATTCATCCTCAGGGATGAAGCCACGCAACATCACCGGCATTACCTGCTCAATCCATATGTGCCAATCATGACTCTTGGGACCAAATATCTTCAATTTATCAAGACTGGCTCCACTCTGTAGATTCGCTGCATACCCATCGGGGAACATCATTTGCATTTTCACCCACAAGATAATTTCCCTCATAGCTGCCCTTCCAAGATTGAACCATGCCTTTGGCTTCGTCCAGTTCTGTTTTCCTTTCGGTTCTTTCATGTTTTGTAACGGCCTATCACATAGCGCCTCCAGATCGACTCTAGCCTTAGTATTATCCTTTGACTTCCCATCTATGCCGAACAATGTACCAAAAAGTGCCTCGGCGATATTCTTCTCAGTGTGCATCACGTCGATGTTGTGTGGGCAAAGGAGGTCTTTGAAGTAAGGCAGATCCCATAAGCATGTTTTGTGAGTCCAGGCATGCTTAGAATTGTACCCCTTGAAGTACCCTGGACGCTCTGGATCTGGCTCGAGAGCGTTTAACTGATCCAGGGTCTGTTGGCCTGTCAATGCAGGTGGTGCAGAGTTTTTGACAACTCTACCTCTGATGAAGTTCTTCTTGTCTTTCCTGAACTTATGGCGAGGATTCAGGAACTGTCTATGCATGTCGAAGCGAGAAAACATGCGACCGGCCTGAAGCCAACGAAACTCAAGAGCTCCCTTGCATGTGGGGCACGGGAACCTTCCATGCACACACCAGCCAACGAATAGCGCATACGCCGGCAAGTCATGCGTCGAGTACATGTACCAGACACGCATTATGATGTTCCGTTTGCTATAGGCGTCGTATGTCTTGAACCCATTATCCCAGGCTTCTTGCAATTCGTCCTTAAGTGGTTGCATGTACACATTCATATTTTTCCCCGGATAGTTGGGCCCTGGAATTATCAACGTCAGGAAAATGTTCTTTCTTTGCAGAATCTGTCCGGGGGGGAGATTGAGTGAAAAGACAAATACGGGCCAACAACTGTATTGGGCTGCCGTCATACCAAACACACTGAACCCATCCGTGCTGATGCCGACTCGAGGATGCCTCGGATCTGCCGCTTTGTCACCATGTAATTCATCAAACTTTTTCCACGCAACACCATCCGATGTGTGTACAATCATAAGATTCCCATCTGCATCTAGTTCGGTTCTTTTGCCCATTTTGTGCCATGTCATCTGTCTGGCCGTCTCTTCGACCATGAAAAGACGTTGAAGTCTTGGTACGATTGGCATATGCCGAAGAACACTAACGGGGATTTTGGTCTATGTCTTCTCACCAATACCGTTGTCTACCACAACATACCTGGAAGACTTGCAAATGGGACAATAGTTCAAGTCCGCATAGTCAAGCCTAAACAAGACACATCCTTTCTCACAGGCATGTATCTTATCATAGGGCATCTTTAGTGCACGGAGGATTTTGTCCGACTGGTACAGGTTTGCAGGCATTACATGGCCTTTGGGTAGAAAGCGTCCAAATACTGTCATCATTGCATCGTAGCATTCTCTGCCCAAGTTGAACTGAGCCTTCAGAGCCATTACTTGTGAGATGGCATCCAACTGACAAAGCTCAGTGTGCTCATGGAGCGGATGTTTTGAACACTCCAACATTTCATTGAAGGCCTTTGCAGATTCCTCCATCTCCTCGTCCGAATCCCGAGCATCATCGAAGTCTTGCACCATGTTTTCCATCCCGGTACCATGCTCATCGGTGCAACGACGATCCACCTCAGCTCGGTCACGTTGGGCAGACTCACCATGAAATGTCCACACCGTATAATCGGGCGTAAAACCACTCTTCTGCAGGTGTTTGCCCATTTCAGCCTCTGTCCTCTTTTCCCAATTGCCGCACCGTAAACAGGGGCACCAGGTTTTCCTCTGGCCATTTGCAAATGCGGCTCGCACAAACCCCTTGGTTTTTGTGAACCATTCAGTGCTCCATTTGTTCTGACCAGTGTGACCAGTGTACATCCACGCACGATCACTCATCTTGACTTTCAGAGCTACTAGACACACAACAAATATATATATATATATATATATAATTCACCATGTATATATTCATCAGTTGATCTACTTTGTCAATTTTATTACGTCCATGCAACCTACACTCTAATAGGTAATGATAGGTCCTAATCCCACCCGAGTATGTTTAGATTGGGTTCATTTTCCCATGCTATGCTCCGGATCCTACGCAAAATTTCGGCAGCACCTCCCCGCTGTTCTCCTGATACACGTCTCTGCAATAAACAGAGAGGATGTGTACCCGGAGAACAACAGGGGAGGCACTGACGAAATTTATGCGTCGGATCCGGAGCAAAGCATATGGGAAAACGAACCCAATCTAAACATACTCGGAATGTCCATGGATAGCGTTGGACAATTCGAAAGAATCAAGGTTATAAATATGCAAATGCATGCATATTTATAACTATGACGCTTTCGAACGGGAGACACATATTGGTTACGCATACTGATGATTCAAGACACATATATAGCTAGCTATCAACTTTCATCGGAATATATCAAATAATTAATGGGGGAGGAGGACATGTCATTTGTGCTCACCCACGAACGAAGGGGCAGAGCTCGTCAAACGCATGGCGAGGTCGTCGAACACCAAACCTCGCAGCGATATGAAACAACTGCACATTTAAAACTACCCGATCAACACAATTATATATGATGTTTTTCATAACAAAATCGAAAAATATATGACCTAACTAATAATTCACAAATATATGACCCCGTCGGCTTCTGGAAGGCCAAAGAACACCTTTTCGGGAGGTGTCGGGGGTCGGGGTGTCGTGTCGGTGTCGGGGTGCCGTGTCGGGGTCGGGGTCGGGGTCTCGGGGTCGGG
>NC_057799.1:21430253-21434346 GCF_018294505.1 Triticum aestivum
TTTTCCATGCGATGCTCAACTCAAAATCCTACACCTACCAATCCCTTCGAGTGAAGCCATTGGAAATCTCATACAGTTCAGTCATATTCTTAAGTGACAGAGACGAAGTTCTTCTGGTCTCTGAGGAATTTGTTCTGACTGAGGAGTTCGGAATTCGCCAGTGCGGATTGCCTACGCAGTGAGGAACATGATAGCCCTGAGGAATTTGATACTCAAATTTCCGACCATTGCTGTGCTATGCGCCAGCTGTCCCAAAATATCTACCCACCTAACGGTCATATCATTGAAGGGCATTTATGTCTTATCATGTCGGGCTGCTCCCTAGGCTATAAATAGCCGCCCCCTACAACCACTAGCTGGTTGGCTGCTCCGGGAGAAACTGACACTTGTCATTTGAGAGCATCCCATCCTCCGAGGACTTTGAGCGAAAATCATCGAGTGAGGAAAACCCAAACCGAAACACCTACCAACCCAAAGTGATTGAGCATCACTGAAGAGATTGATCCTGCGTGGATTCGACGCTTGTTACCTTTGAAGACTGTGCTTCTTCCAGATGGTTAGGCGTCATGGTCTAGAGCATATCCAAGAGGAATTGTGGATCGCCAAGTGACCAAGTTTGTGAAGGTTCGGAAGTCACCTGAAGACTTACCACGAGTGATTGGATGAGGTCTGTGTGACCTTAGTTCAAGGAGAATACGGTGAGGACTGTGTGTCCGGGACTGTGTGTCCCCAGGTTTAAATACCTAGCCGCTCCAACCAGATGTACAACTGAGACAGCAGTTGGAACTGGTCTACCAAATCATTGTCTTCACTAAGCCAACTGGTTCTATTTCCTCAACTCTTTCATTTCCTCATTACTGTGTTGTGTGCTTGTCATATCTGTGTTTGAAGACTTTGACTGAAGACTTTCTCAATTTCCTCAGTTCAATTTCTTCTGTCTGTTTGTCTTCATCCTGTGTTATCCTCTGTTTATGCTTTCTGTACTCTATGCTTGTCTTCATTTCATCATGATGACCATGCTTGTGTTCTGTTATGTTTACTTTTGAGTACTTATTCCGCTGCAAAGTAGTTCTTTGCTAAGGAATTTCCTCACCTGCAAATTCCTCAGTGAAGAATTCAAAAAAATCGCCTATTCACCCCCCCTCTAGTCGATATAACGCACTTTCAATTGGTATCAGAGCGAGGTACTCCCTTGTTCTGTGTGATTTTGGTTTAACCGCCTGGAGTTTTAGTTATGTCGACCGCAGGTATGATCAAGGTCTCTGCTGGGTGTCCTACCTTCAATGGGACGGACTACCCCTACTGGAAGAATAAGATGCGAATGCATCTTGAGGCAATTGATAACGATCTCTGGTATGTTGTGGAAAATGGTGTTCCCTCTGTCTCACCCTCACTGAACGCTACCGATGTGAAGAGATTCAAGCAACTCGATTCTCAAGCGAAGAATATCATATGTGGCCATCTGAGCAAAGGACAGTATGGAAGAGTGAGTGCTTTGGAAACTGCTAAGCTTATCTGGGATAGGCTGTCCAAAGTGAATGAAGGAGTCTCAACTCAGCGTGACTCTCGAGTTGATGTTCTTCGCAATCTCTTCAACTGCTTCAAAAGACTCGACAATGAAAATGTTCAACAAACCTTCGATCGCCTCACTGACATCTCAAATGAGCTTCAAGCGCTTGGTGCCACTGACATCACCGACCATGAGGTGGTGAAGAAATTGTTGAGATCGCTTGATTCCTCATTTGATACTCTGGCATTGATGATACAAGAACGTGCTGATTACAAGTCACTTGATCCCGCTGATATCCTCGAAAGGCTAGATACTCATGAGTTCCAGCTTGCTGAAAAGAGATACCTCTATGGTTCGAGCTATGGCAGATCACGTGCACTGAAGGCCAAGGCAGTTTCTCAGTCTGAAGATGAAGATTCTGGCAGCATCCTTGGTGATCCTGAAGAATTGAGCCAGGAACTAGCACTGCTCGTGAAGAAATTTCAAAAGTTCTCAAGAAGTGGTCGCTTTGGAAGATCTTCAAGGAGCAATGATTCCTCATCTAGTGACTACAAGAAGAGGCTTTGTCACAAATGCAAGAAACCTGGACACTACATCCAAGATTGTCCTTAGTGGGAAAAGGAATCAAAGAAGAAGAAATACAAGGATTACAGTTCTGATGATGCGAAGAAAAAGAAGAAATCCTCAACATCTTCATCATCAAAATCCTCAAAGTCTTCATATCACAAGAAGAGCAGCTCCAAGAAGGCTCGGGCATTCATTAGCAAGGAAATGGACTCTGAAGCTGAATCTGAGGAACATGAGGAAGAGGAGGCATCTGAGGAAGCTGAGTCCGAGTCTGGAGTAGCGAGTCTAGCTCTCGCTACTGCGTTCGTCAACAAGTCTATCTTCAACTCTGAAGAAAATGGCTTCACCAACAAGGCTGATGAAGGCAATGATGACTACGCTCCCACCTATTGCTTCATGGCAAAGGGTGCCAAGGTACTCAAATATACCTCCTCTGAATCTAGTGAGGATGAATCTGATGAAAACCTCAAGCCCAGCTACTCTAAACTTGTTAAGATTGCTGTGAAACAACAAAGGGCTTTTGAAAAGGTTCAAAACATGTTGGGTGAAGAAATGGATCACACTAAAACCTTGAGTGAAAATCTTCAGAGACTTCAGACTAGGTTTGACAACCTTCAAGGTCATCATAACACTCTCTTATCTGATCATGAGAAGCTTTCTTATGAATTTCTTCAAAGAAAGCAAGATCTTGAGAAGCTAAGAGTGAGTTATGAAGATCTTCAGAAGGAGCGTGATTCATTACTTGCTCAACAAATCAGCGCTGCTCAGGAAGAATTTGTTCCTCCATGTTTGAAATGCATTGAACGTGAATCTGCTAATTCTTCACCTGAATGTTCAAATGCTTCTAATGCTACAAATTCTCCAACTGTCTCTGCTATCACTAATTCCTCATCTGTGGACATTGCTAGTATCACTGATGATGCACAGCTGAAGGAATTGTACATGACAGGCATGTACAAAAGCCTCAAAGGGCATCAGACTCTTTGTGATGTGCTTAAAAAGCAGATCCTCAACAGGAACCCTAGGAAAGAGGGTATTGCCTTTGAGAGGAAACTCAATGCTGACGGTACATATTGGAAGCGTGAGCAGTACCCCAAAACCTCATGGGTTGCTGCAAAGGGACCTCCAGTTGATCCATCTAATTTATCTGGCTTTACATGTGAAGCTTCTCATTCTTCTGATGAGTCATTTGACTCCAACTATAAACTGTTTAAAAATCAGAATGGTGAAGTATTTGCTAGATATGTTGGCACTAACTACAGGAACGGTTCTCCTATGAAGGAAATCTAGGTTCCCAAAAGGTGCCTTGAAAGTCTTCAGGTGAATGTCCTCATGACACCACCTGTGAAGAATAGGAACCCCAGATCAAATTCTTCCTATGGACCAAATTCTTCATATGGATCCAAGTCCTCATACAGATTGAATTCTTCACGTGGATCATATTCCTCAAAAGGATCAAAGTCCTCATATGAACATCATCGTGCTAACAACTCTGTTTCACAGGGAAGAGCTAAGGGCTATGAATATGAGCATTATTCTTCTAATCATAATGTTCATAAGTCCTCGAAGAATTTCTCTGCTTATTCATATGCTTACCCTAACTCCTCTTGTGTGAAACGAAATGGATTGGCTTCTATGCCACCTTTCTCATGTGGAGCTCGCAGAGTGATGAACTCTTTGCCACCCCTTCAGATGTGGATGGTGAAGAAAAAGGACTAATCTCTTATGCAGGGCCAGGTCTCCAGACGTGCTCAAACGTCTGAAGAATTTGCTGGAGATCTGAAAAGTGCCTGAAAGGACGCAGGCTAATCATGAAGAAATGAACTTTTATTTCTCACGTCCTCATATTGTTTTAACTGTTGCATTGCTTGATGAAATTGGTCTGTTGAATTGTGATGTCATATTCTTCACTGAAGAAGTATATGAAGTTCGTAAGCTGCAATAATTCATCTCCAGGATGATCAACCCAAAGCCACTGAGTGGGTCCTCGATAGTGGATGTACAAATCACATGACT
>NC_057799.1:21434526-21436072 GCF_018294505.1 Triticum aestivum
GCACTATGCTTGATGAGTACAAGACGCCTCGTCACTTCTAGATTGAGGCAATTTATACTCCGTGCCACATCATCAACAGGGTATATCTTCACAAATTCTTCAAGAAGACTACCTATGAACTCCTCACTGACAAGAAACCCCATGTGAGTTATTTCAAAGTCTTTGGTGCTAAATGTTGGATTAGAGATCCTCATCACAATGCTAAATTTGCACCAAAAGCACATGAAGGTTTTATGCTTGGTTACGGAAAGGACTCGCACACCTACAGAGTCTTCAACAACGTTCTTCACAAGGTTATTGAAACTATAGATGTGCGGTTCGATGAAACTAATGGCTCGCAAGGAGAGCACCTACCCTCTGTGATAGATGAACCAGCACTTGAGGAAACTATCAAGTTCAAGGCTACTGAGGATGTCATTCCTACCGAAGAATCTGCTGAAGAATTCATTCCAGAACGTGAAGAACGTCGAGCTAATGCACATGAGAAAAATGCTGAAGAAAATGCTGATCAAATTCCTCGATAACAACCAACTCATCCTCGCGTTGCAAAAGAAGTGCAAGTTGAAAAGATTATCGATGACATTGAAGCACAAGGTCCTCTCACATGCTCAAAAGCTTCACATTTATCTAACTTTTGTGGGCACTATGCTTTTGTCTCTATCACAAAGCCCACTAAGGTAGATGAAGCATTTCTGGAGCCTAAGTGGATTCAGGCCATGCAAGAAGAACTACATCAATTCGAGCTCAACAACGTCTGGGAACTGGTTAAACGTCCAGATCCTCGCAAGCACAATATCATTGGCACAAAGTAGATCTACCACGACAAGCAAGATGAAAATGGCCTTGTGGTGAGGAATAAGGCACGGCTTGTAGCTCAAGGCTACACACAGGTTGAAGGAATTGATTTCGATGAAACTTTTGCACCTGTTGCTAGACTGGAATCTATTCGCATATTACTTGCTTATGCTAACCATCATGATATCACTTTATATCAAATGGATGTGAAAAGTGCATTCGTCAATGGTAAGCTTGAGGAAGAAGTATATGTTGCTCAACCCCCAGGTTTTGAAGATCCAAAGCATCCTGACAAAGTCTTCAGACTCAATAGGGCCCTCTATGGCCTCAAGCAGGCCCCTCGGGCGTGCTATGATACTTTGAAGAAAATCCTCATGAAGAAAGGCTTCAAACCCGGTTCACTCGACCCTACTCTTTTCACTAAATCTTATGATGGTGAATTGTTTGTGTTCCAAATATATGTTGATGATATTATCTTTGGCTGTACTGACCAACGTTATAGTGATGAATTTGCCTATATGATGAGTGAAGAATATCAAATGTCTATGATGGGAGAATTGAAATTCTTCTTAGGTATTCAAATTCGTCAACAGCGCAATGGCATATTCATATCTCAGGAGAAATACCTCAAGGATGTACTGAGGAAATTCGGCATGCAAGATTGCAAAGGCGTCAAAATTCCGATGCCCACAAATGGCCATCTGTGCACTGATGAAAATGGTATTGACTTCGTTCAAAAGGTATACCGCTC
>NC_057799.1:21436082-21441771 GCF_018294505.1 Triticum aestivum
TTTTCCATGCGATGCTCAACTCAAAATCCTACACCTACCAATCCCTTCGAGTGAAGCCATTGGAAATCTCATACAGTTCAGTCATATTCTTAAGTGACAGAGACGAAGTTCTTCTGGTCTCTGAGGAATTTGTTCTGACTGAGGAGTTCGGAATTCGCCAGTGCGGATTGCCTACGCAGTGAGGAACATGATAGCCCTGAGGAATTTGATACTCAAATTTCCGACCATTGCTGTGCTATGCGCCAGCTGTCCCAAAATATCTACCCACCTAACGGTCATATCATTGAAGGGCATTTATGTCTTATCATGTCGGGCTGCTCCCTAGGCTATAAATAGCCGCCCCCTACAACCACTAGCTGGTTGGCTGCTCCGGGAGAAACTGACACTTGTCATTTGAGAGCATCCCATCCTCCGAGGACTTTGAGCGAAAATCATCGAGTGAGGAAAACCCAAACCGAAACACCTACCAACCCAAAGTGATTGAGCATCACTGAAGAGATTGATCCTGCGTGGATTCGACGCTTGTTACCTTTGAAGACTGTGCTTCTTCCAGATGGTTAGGCGTCATGGTCTAGAGCATATCCAAGAGGAATTGTGGATCGCCAAGTGACCAAGTTTGTGAAGGTTCGGAAGTCACCTGAAGACTTACCACGAGTGATTGGATGAGGTCTGTGTGACCTTAGTTCAAGGAGAATACGGTGAGGACTGTGTGTCCGGGACTGTGTGTCCCCAGGTTTAAATACCTAGCCGCTCCAACCAGATGTACAACTGAGACAGCAGTTGGAACTGGTCTACCAAATCATTGTCTTCACTAAGCCAACTGGTTCTATTTCCTCAACTCTTTCATTTCCTCATTACTGTGTTGTGTGCTTGTCATATCTGTGTTTGAAGACTTTGACTGAAGACTTTCTCAATTTCCTCAGTTCAATTTCTTCTGTCTGTTTGTCTTCATCCTGTGTTATCCTCTGTTTATGCTTTCTGTACTCTATGCTTGTCTTCATTTCATCATGATGACCATGCTTGTGTTCTGTTATGTTTACTTTTGAGTACTTATTCCGCTGCAAAGTAGTTCTTTGCTAAGGAATTTCCTCACCTGCAAATTCCTCAGTGAAGAATTCAAAAAAATCGCCTATTCACCCCCCCTCTAGTCGATATAACGCACTTTCAATTGGTATCAGAGCGAGGTACTCCCTTGTTCTGTGTGATTTTGGTTTAACCGCCTGGAGTTTTAGTTATGTCGACCGCAGGTATGATCAAGGTCTCTGCTGGGTGTCCTACCTTCAATGGGACGGACTACCCCTACTGGAAGAATAAGATGCGAATGCATCTTGAGGCAATTGATAACGATCTCTGGTATGTTGTGGAAAATGGTGTTCCCTCTGTCTCACCCTCACTGAACGCTACCGATGTGAAGAGATTCAAGCAACTCGATTCTCAAGCGAAGAATATCATATGTGGCCATCTGAGCAAAGGACAGTATGGAAGAGTGAGTGCTTTGGAAACTGCTAAGCTTATCTGGGATAGGCTGTCCAAAGTGAATGAAGGAGTCTCAACTCAGCGTGACTCTCGAGTTGATGTTCTTCGCAATCTCTTCAACTGCTTCAAAAGACTCGACAATGAAAATGTTCAACAAACCTTCGATCGCCTCACTGACATCTCAAATGAGCTTCAAGCGCTTGGTGCCACTGACATCACCGACCATGAGGTGGTGAAGAAATTGTTGAGATCGCTTGATTCCTCATTTGATACTCTGGCATTGATGATACAAGAACGTGCTGATTACAAGTCACTTGATCCCGCTGATATCCTCGAAAGGCTAGATACTCATGAGTTCCAGCTTGCTGAAAAGAGATACCTCTATGGTTCGAGCTATGGCAGATCACGTGCACTGAAGGCCAAGGCAGTTTCTCAGTCTGAAGATGAAGATTCTGGCAGCATCCTTGGTGATCCTGAAGAATTGAGCCAGGAACTAGCACTGCTCGTGAAGAAATTTCAAAAGTTCTCAAGAAGTGGTCGCTTTGGAAGATCTTCAAGGAGCAATGATTCCTCATCTAGTGACTACAAGAAGAGGCTTTGTCACAAATGCAAGAAACCTGGACACTACATCCAAGATTGTCCTTAGTGGGAAAAGGAATCAAAGAAGAAGAAATACAAGGATTACAGTTCTGATGATGCGAAGAAAAAGAAGAAATCCTCAACATCTTCATCATCAAAATCCTCAAAGTCTTCATATCACAAGAAGAGCAGCTCCAAGAAGGCTCGGGCATTCATTAGCAAGGAAATGGACTCTGAAGCTGAATCTGAGGAACATGAGGAAGAGGAGGCATCTGAGGAAGCTGAGTCCGAGTCTGGAGTAGCGAGTCTAGCTCTCGCTACTGCGTTCGTCAACAAGTCTATCTTCAACTCTGAAGAAAATGGCTTCACCAACAAGGCTGATGAAGGCAATGATGACTACGCTCCCACCTATTGCTTCATGGCAAAGGGTGCCAAGGTACTCAAATATACCTCCTCTGAATCTAGTGAGGATGAATCTGATGAAAACCTCAAGCCCAGCTACTCTAAACTTGTTAAGATTGCTGTGAAACAACAAAGGGCTTTTGAAAAGGTTCAAAACATGTTGGGTGAAGAAATGGATCACACTAAAACCTTGAGTGAAAATCTTCAGAGACTTCAGACTAGGTTTGACAACCTTCAAGGTCATCATAACACTCTCTTATCTGATCATGAGAAGCTTTCTTATGAATTTCTTCAAAGAAAGCAAGATCTTGAGAAGCTAAGAGTGAGTTATGAAGATCTTCAGAAGGAGCGTGATTCATTACTTGCTCAACAAATCAGCGCTGCTCAGGAAGAATTTGTTCCTCCATGTTTGAAATGCATTGAACGTGAATCTGCTAATTCTTCACCTGAATGTTCAAATGCTTCTAATGCTACAAATTCTCCAACTGTCTCTGCTATCACTAATTCCTCATCTGTGGACATTGCTAGTATCACTGATGATGCACAGCTGAAGGAATTGTACATGACAGGCATGTACAAAAGCCTCAAAGGGCATCAGACTCTTTGTGATGTGCTTAAAAAGCAGATCCTCAACAGGAACCCTAGGAAAGAGGGTATTGCCTTTGAGAGGAAACTCAATGCTGACGGTACATATTGGAAGCGTGAGCAGTACCCCAAAACCTCATGGGTTGCTGCAAAGGGACCTCCAGTTGATCCATCTAATTTATCTGGCTTTACATGTGAAGCTTCTCATTCTTCTGATGAGTCATTTGACTCCAACTATAAACTGTTTAAAAATCAGAATGGTGAAGTATTTGCTAGATATGTTGGCACTAACTACAGGAACGGTTCTCCTATGAAGGAAATCTAGGTTCCCAAAAGGTGCCTTGAAAGTCTTCAGGTGAATGTCCTCATGACACCACCTGTGAAGAATAGGAACCCCAGATCAAATTCTTCCTATGGACCAAATTCTTCATATGGATCCAAGTCCTCATACAGATTGAATTCTTCACGTGGATCATATTCCTCAAAAGGATCAAAGTCCTCATATGAACATCATCGTGCTAACAACTCTGTTTCACAGGGAAGAGCTAAGGGCTATGAATATGAGCATTATTCTTCTAATCATAATGTTCATAAGTCCTCGAAGAATTTCTCTGCTTATTCATATGCTTACCCTAACTCCTCTTGTGTGAAACGAAATGGATTGGCTTCTATGCCACCTTTCTCATGTGGAGCTCGCAGAGTGATGAACTCTTTGCCACCCCTTCAGATGTGGATGGTGAAGAAAAAGGACTAATCTCTTATGCAGGGCCAGGTCTCCAGACGTGCTCAAACGTCTGAAGAATTTGCTGGAGATCTGAAAAGTGCCTGAAAGGACGCAGGCTAATCATGAAGAAATGAACTTTTATTTCTCACGTCCTCATATTGTTTTAACTGTTGCATTGCTTGATGAAATTGGTCTGTTGAATTGTGATGTCATATTCTTCACTGAAGAAGTATATGAAGTTCGTAAGCTGCAATAATTCATCTCCAGGATGATCAACCCAAAGCCACTGAGTGGGTCCTCGATAGTGGATGTACAAATCACATGACTGGTGACAAGAACCTATTGATGGATGCTCCCTTATCACCATCGCATTTGAAGCATATCATCTTCGCTGACAAAGGCAAAAGTCAGGTATTGGGTCTAGGTAAGGTTGCGATCACAAAGGATCGACACATGGACACAGTCATGCTTGTCGAGTCCTTAGGATACAACCTCATGTCTGTCTCAATGCTTTGTGATCTTGATATGGTTGTTGTCTTTGGCAAGTATCATTGTGTTGTGGTTATGGAAGCTGACAATTCCAAAGTCTTCGAAGGCTTTAGGAGAGGAGACTTGTATATTGTTGATTTCTCTACAGGACCGCAACCAGCCGTGTGCCTACTTGCAAAAGCTTCAGAAGGCTGGCTATGGCATCCACGACTTGGTCATGCAGGCATGAGGAATTTGCACACGCTTGCGAAGAAGAAGCACGTCATTGGCATTGAGAATGTCAAATTCCTCAAGGATCACTTATGCGGAGCCTATGAACCTGGAAAGATGACCAAGGCTAAGCATCCAGCGAAGACTATCATGACCACTACTCGACCATTCCAATTGCTTCACATGGACCTCTTTGGTCCTAATCATTACTCAGCTATCACAAATGATGCATCTCTCTATGGCTTTGTTATTGTTGATGATTACTCTCGTTACACTTCGGTACATATTGTCACTTACAAACATGAAGTACAGGAAGTCTTCAAACGGTTTTCCTCGAGGGCTTCAACCAACTTCGGTGTGAAAATCAAGCAGATCAGAAGTGACAATGGAACTGAGTTCAAGAATTCTGGTCTTGATGACTATCTTGATAAACTTGGTATTACTCATGAGTTATCTGCTCCTTACACTCCTCAGCAGAATGGCGTCGTGGAGCGCAAGAACAGAACTCTTGTTGAGATGGCTCGCACTATGCTTGATGAGTACAAGACGCCTCGTCACTTCTAGATTGAGGCAATTTATACTCCGTGCCACATCATCAACAGGGTATATCTTCACAAATTCTTCAAGAAGACTACCTATGAACTCCTCACTGACAAGAAACCCCATGTGAGTTATTTCAAAGTCTTTGGTGCTAAATGTTGGATTAGAGATCCTCATCACAATGCTAAATTTGCACCAAAAGCACATGAAGGTTTTATGCTTGGTTACGGAAAGGACTCGCACACCTACAGAGTCTTCAACAACGTTCTTCACAAGGTTATTGAAACTATAGATGTGCGGTTCGATGAAACTAATGGCTCGCAAGGAGAGCACCTACCCTCTGTGATAGATGAACCAGCACTTGAGGAAACTATCAAGTTCAAGGCTACTGAGGATGTCATTCCTACCGAAGAATCTGCTGAAGAATTCATTCCAGAACGTGAAGAACGTCGAGCTAATGCACATGAGAAAAATGCTGAAGAAAATGCTGATCAAATTCCTCGATAACAACCAACTCATCCTCGCGTTGCAAAAGAAGTGCAAGTTGAAAAGATTATCGATGACATTGAAGCACAAGGTCCTCTCACATGCTCAAAAGCTTCACATTTATCTAACTTTTGTGGGCACTATGCTTTTGTCTCTATCACAAAGCCCACTAAGGTAGATGAAGCATTTCTGGAGCCT
>NC_057799.1:21442165-21443951 GCF_018294505.1 Triticum aestivum
CTCGCAAGCACAATATCATTGGCACAAAGTAGATCTACCACGACAAGCAAGATGAAAATGGCCTTGTGGTGAGGAATAAGGCACGGCTTGTAGCTCAAGGCTACACACAGGTTGAAGGAATTGATTTCGATGAAACTTTTGCACCTGTTGCTAGACTGGAATCTATTCGCATATTACTTGCTTATGCTAACCATCATGATATCACTTTATATCAAATGGATGTGAAAAGTGCATTCGTCAATGGTAAGCTTGAGGAAGAAGTATATGTTGCTCAACCCCCAGGTTTTGAAGATCCAAAGCATCCTGACAAAGTCTTCAGACTCAATAGGGCCCTCTATGGCCTCAAGCAGGCCCCTCGGGCGTGCTATGATACTTTGAAGAAAATCCTCATGAAGAAAGGCTTCAAACCCGGTTCACTCGACCCTACTCTTTTCACTAAATCTTATGATGGTGAATTGTTTGTGTTCCAAATATATGTTGATGATATTATCTTTGGCTGTACTGACCAACGTTATAGTGATGAATTTGCCTATATGATGAGTGAAGAATATCAAATGTCTATGATGGGAGAATTGAAATTCTTCTTAGGTATTCAAATTCGTCAACAGCGCAATGGCATATTCATATCTCAGGAGAAATACCTCAAGGATGTACTGAGGAAATTCGGCATGCAAGATTGCAAAGGCGTCAAAATTCCGATGCCCACAAATGGCCATCTGTGCACTGATGAAAATGGTATTGACTTCGTTCAAAAGGTATACCGCTCGATGATTGGTTCTTTATTGTATTTATGTGCATCTAGGCCATATATTATGCTTAGTGTTTGCATGTGTGCCCAATTTCAAGCTACACCGAAGGAATCACACCATAAGGTTGTGAAGCATATTCTTCGATATCTAGCTCACACACCAACACTTGGATTATGGTACCCCAAGGGCTCGGCTTTTGATCTCATTGGATATTCTGACTCTGACTATGCTGGTGATCGTGTGGACCACAAGTCAACATCTGGTACATGTCATTTCCTCGGATGATCTTTGGTCTGTTGGTCCACGAAGAAACAGAGTTGCGTATCATTGTCTACTGCTGAAGCTGAGTACATTGCTGCTGGTTCTTGTTGTGCTCAATTGCTGTGGATGAAGCAAACTCTCAAGGACTACGGCGTCAACGTGAAGAATGTGCCTCTCTTCTATGACAATGAGAGTGCCATCAAGATTGCTCACAACCCAGTTCAGTACTCGAAGACAAAGCACATTCAGATTCGTCATCATATTCTTCATGATCATGTGTTGAAGGGCGACATTTCTATTGAGCATGTGAAGACTGAAGAACAACTAGCCAATATCTTCACAAAGCCCTTGGATGAGAAGAGATTTAGCAAGTTGCAGTGTGAGCTAAATATCTTAGAATCTTCGAATGTTCTTTGAAAAGGACACTCATCCTAACACTTATGCAAAAATTGATGACTTAGATGTGCAACACATGAAGAAACGTTTTTCTTCAATCAATGAAGAATAACAATTCAAGTGTGAAGAAATTAACGAAGAATTTGATTCTCAGAACCCTACGACAATTGTACGCGGTGTCTGAAATCATCATTCTTATATGGTGGGTCACGCCACCACAAAAGTTGAAAATCTTCAATTTGAGTTTTCCTCAGTTTTTGAAATTCCTCAGTTGTTCATGTTCTTCAACTTTGCATTGTCTTCACCTTCTCCGTCGTTTTTCTTCATTGGCTATATATATATATATATATATATATATATATATATATATATATATATAT
>NC_057799.1:21444247-21456153 GCF_018294505.1 Triticum aestivum
TCTGCGAAGTGAATGTGATCGGACCCTTCCCCCTC
Organism: Triticum aestivum; assembly: GCF_018294505.1. Lineage (NCBI taxonomy): Eukaryota > Viridiplantae > Streptophyta > Magnoliopsida > Poales > Poaceae > Triticum > Triticum aestivum. The sequence continues at coordinate 21,444,283 of NC_057799.1, forward strand.
TATGCTATACTCAACCCAATCTATTCACAGATTCTTCATGTGCATTCTATTTGAAACTCGTTCAAAATCTTCATTGTGTCCTTGTCACCTGAAGAATTTGCGAACGGAACTTTTAACTTATCTTATCCAAATTTTCAGCTTTGCCGCTCAAACCGTTCCGCATCCCACGAAATACTTATCTATTCGCCCACGATCTAACACGATCTCCACTTCTCAGTACGTGGGTGACACATGTCAAGCGAATAAGAAGGGTCAGGGGCATGTTCATCCAAAATCTTCGGGCGAACAGTTTTTCACCGTGGCTATAAATACCCCCTCTCCCCTTCCTCACTTCCTTTACTCCGCTCGACCTCTCTCCAGCTCGAGCATCTCAAACCCTAGCGCCGCCGCTACTTCATCGTCGCCGGTGAGGAAGAGCTTCACTGCCTCGACCTCGTCGCCGCCGTACTCGCGCCGGCCGCGGATTTCTTCACTCCGCCGCCGCCGTAGCTATCTTCCTCCGCCAATTTAGGGCGTGGAAGATCTGCACTGATGAACTTCACATCTCCACATCCCAGTTCGTCGTGTTCTTCGTTCTGGGTAATTAAAAGTTACTTTTACTGCCCTCTTTGATTCAAATGATTTCTACAAAATCTTCAAAGGTGATTATTCTTCAAATTCTTCACACACTAAACACCTCACATGTCATCTGTTCTTGATTTGTTTCTCTAAGCAATAATTTTTCTTCAAGATTCCTCAATTGTGTGGGTCTTCGATCTATACAACTCTGGAACCTAAGACAAAGAACGCTTAGTGAAATTCTTCAAGACTCATCTGGTCAAATTCCTCAAACTTGTTCTTTTTGAAAAACCTTCTGAGAACGCATATGACCTCTCCAAATTCCTCGCAACTATACTCTGTTCACAGGTACTCATGTCCGCTGCTGAATCTCTAGGTTCTCATCAACTTAACTCATTTGCAGCGTTCCTCGAAGAAAAGTTGCATACTTCTTCAGAGAATTCAATTGTTCAAATTCCTTATCTGAAGAAAATGGCTGATGGAAAGAAGCCAGAGAAAGGAGGAAAGAGGCCTGAGGTCAACACTGCATTTGAAATCCTTGAGGACATCTATGCTGGATACTGCACACCCCCTGAGGAAGATAAAAATCAGCGCAAGGTGCGCACTCAGAAGATAGAGAGGAGATGGGCAAGAGAGTGGAGGGAGTACAGGTATGTGACTCCCAAGTACATGAAGAAATTCGCACTCAATCCTCCATGCCCAAGATCTCCGTTGGCACCTGGCCAAGAAGCTGATCTCACCAGCCTCAAGCGTGGTGAGGATTATCCTGATGAATGGGCCAAGCGCCAGGCCAAGCTGGCTAGACAAGCCAGAGAAGCAGTGAGGAAATTCAATGAAGACTCTGCTGCTGCTGCTGCCGCTAAGGCCTCTGTCAAGCCGAAGAAATCCATGGCAAAGAAGCCTGCGCGTAAGCCAAGTGCTTCATCTTCAATGCCCTTAAGGCCAAGTTCCTCAGCAATGCCCTCACGGCCAGAATCCTCAAAGCCCTCACGCTGCTCCTGCTCCTCCAAAATCCTCAGCTCCTCCCCATAAGTCCTCAGCTGCTCCGACCAAATCCTCAGCACCTATGCATCTTGCCACGTGCCAAAGGACTACATGCATCTCTATTGCCTCAGGAGCTTCAGCTAGTTCCTCAGTTGCTCCAAATTCTTCAATAGGACCCTCTCTGCTGAAGACAAAGACCACTGCTGGACGAGGTTCTCACCCAAGTCCTCACAAGAAGCATGTCGCCTTCCAAGTGTCGTCTGAAGAAGACGTAGCTGATGATGAAGAACTTGCTGAAATCATCAGAGATAGGCAAGTCCGGACCGCTAGAGCCAAGGGCACAAATGTGCCTCTGCTTTTGGATCCAAAGTTGATCCTCGATTACATTGATCTTTGGCACAAGGACCCAAACACTCCTATGCCTGATTTCAAGTTGACTCCTAGCCAAAGTCATATGCTGACTGCCTTCATCCAAGAAGAGAAATGGAAATTTGAGAAGGCCAGGCAGATCAAGAAAGCGCAGTACAGGAAGGAGAAATTCCTGAAGAACAACGTTGTCTCTATGACAACTGATGATCTTGTGAAGATCCAGTCTAAAATCAAAGTCCTCAGCGATGATTTCAATGCTTACTATGCTGATTGGCAAGGAGCCAAGGTCAGGTTTGTTAAACTGACTGAGAAGTTCACCTCCAATGTTGCAGCCCCATCGCAACAAGAAATTCCTCAGACTGAAGCATTTGCTCAGCCAACTGAAGAACATGCCAGCACCGCTGATGACATTCAGGCTGCTGAAGAAAATGTGAGTTCCAAGGCTGATGACTACATTCCAACCGCTGATGAAATTGCCAGGGCATCCACTAGTGGTGTGCATGAAGAAAATGAAGAGGTCAGGGCAACTGCATCAGTTGTGCCTGAAGAAAATCAACCACCCTCATCTACTCCTCCTGCGCCTACTCCAACTCCAATCCTTCCATCTACATTAGATGTGAAGAAGACCAAGGCTGCAGATCGTGCAGCATTGAAGAAAAGGAAAGCATCAGCTTCTTCAGATTCTTCAGCTCCGAAGAAGATGAAGAAATTAACCAGCTCAGTTGCAAACCCCATTGATGTTGTTCCGATCTCAACCATGCCATCAAAGGACCTTGTTCCTTTTGATGAAGAATATGTGATCCCTAGCGGATCTGATGAAGAAAATCCTTCTGCTGCTTCGTCAGAGCAGATGGATGAAGAAATTGAAGTGGATGAAATCCCTTCAACTCGAGCTGTTTCCTCGCCTATGCCTCAGTTTACTGCTGAAGAGGCTGGCGTTGAAGAAATGGAAGATGAAGATGTGGACATTGGCTGTACCACACCTGTGCTGAATGATGACTTTTGGGAAAGTCAGCACCCCAACTCTCCACTCTTCACACCATTGCAACAAATTCCTCAGTCCCCAGCAACTACTGTTCAAATGGGATCTGATGAAGCTCATGCCACACCGTCTGTCCATGAAGAAATTCTAGCCACTAGTGCTAAAGAAAATTTAAAGGAAGAATTGAAGACCCAGGCTACCACTGAAGAGGAACCAGAAATTCCTCAGCCTGAAGAACCTGAGATTGCGATTCCTGAGGTTGTAATGCAACTGACTGACACTCCTCTGCCCAAACCAAAGGATCCATTCTCAAGGAAGCAAAAATTCAAGGCTAATGATTTCTTCGGCGAGCACGTATTCTTCACTGATTACAACCCCTATGACTCTGCTCGTATTAGGAAGACGCGTTTCTGGACTGCCACCCAGGCAATTTTTTATTCCTCAGTGCTGTTCAACAAAGTCAAAGTCTTCGATCATGAGCACATTCCTCACGTGGATATGGAATCTCTGCCGTGCTTCGTTCCAGTCCTCAGTGTTCTTCACAATGCTGGGCTGTTAAATTTCTGCACTGATATATGTGATTGGAATGAAGAGCTCATTCTTCAATTTTATGCAACTCTGCACATCACCGGAGACTCTGAGGATGTGAATTCACGGGTGTTGGACTGGATGTATGAAAATACTCACTACAAGGCACCAGCTACTGAATTGCTTCGTGCTTTGCCTCTCAGTCCTTCCCTTGAAGCTGCTCATTGCGTCTACAGTGAAACTGAGCTTACAGATCACAATATGCAAGTGCTGATGAAGCCATTGAAGCTAGGTCAGGCCCCAAGAACTAAATTCCTTGTGAAGGAATTGTTATATGTGCCTCGGACTGTCTATCGCATTCTGACGAAGACATTTAGTCCTATCAAGGGCCACGACTCGAATGAAGAAGAAGTCGTTGGCATCATGAAGAATCTGCTTTTCAATATCATTCATGGCGTTCCCGTCAACTTCCATGATTCTTCATGAGGACTCTGGCCAATGTCGCAATGTCGCCGTTTGAGTTGAAGCCTTATGCTCCGTGGATTATGAGATTCAGCACGATAAGGTCTTCACTCAACTACAAAGCTGATACACTGAACCATTGCATCTACTTGCCCCCGATTGAAGTCCTCAAACGGACATTTTCCTTAGCTGATGAAAAGGGCAAGGCTTCTGCTGTTATAGATGAAGGCATTCGTCCATTGGATGGTCAATTTCGCAAGGCTGCATCCTACTCCACCAATGATGACTCTGCCACCCATGACTCTGCCGCCAATGCAACCAAGCCAAATCCTCAAGGCACAGCTCCCAGGGATGACTGACTGTGAGCTTCTCCTCAGTCTTCACCAGAAGGTTGATCGCAATCACAAATGGGTAAAGCGTCAATTTGGTTCAATTCTTCACAACATGACTGCTACCCACAATGCAGTGAAGAAAAACCATTACTACCTCCATGAAACATTCAACCGTACCTGGGCTGTTCTGTCTCACATTTATAGCACAGAAGATCTAAAGAAAATGGGTCTCAAGGAAGATTTTGACTGGTCTGCTCCTCCACCGAAGAAATACGAGAAGGACAAGGTTCCGTCCTTGGTGGCCAGCTCCTATTCTTCATCGCGCGAAACTGATGAGCATGAAGACTTGGACGACACTGCGGCAGGCCCTACATCAACAAATGACCCCAACAATGCTGGCGCTCCTTCATCAACTTGATATTCTTCAGGGGCGTTAGTCCTCATTTTCGCACCTTTTGGTCATTCGATGACAAAGGGGGAGAAATTTGAGTTAGTCTTCAAGCGGGTCTATCTTTTATGGGTGTTTTTTTCTAAGTTACAACTCTCGTTCTTCTGATGACTTTGTTGGATCGAGTTGTAAACTTAAAACTCTATGGTGGCCTAATACTTTTGCTGTTTCTTCTGCATGCTTATTCCTCGTTAATGTTATTGCACACATACTGAATTACATCAGTCACCATATTTCATCTTGCATTTCAAATTCTTCATTTATTATGTCAAATGCGTGTATGAATTACAAGATATAGGGGGGGATCTCCATGATTCAACTCTTCAAGTGTGCATTGCTTCAAAAGCAAATTCCTCTCTATGCACATCTTCAGGGGGAGTTATTCTATATCTTGCAATCAAATTCCTCAATATCAGTATTTACAGTTCATATGTTTATCCCCGTTGAAACCATAACCTATATTGTCATCAATCACCAAAAAGGGGGAGATTGTAAGTGCATCTAGTGCCCTTTAGTGATTTTGGTGTATTGAAGACTTATAGGTTAAGGGACTAATGTGTTTATGAGTGTACACAGGTCTATAAGTCTATGAGGAGTTTGATATTTACAGAGAAAGTCGACCCCTAAAAATGAAGTTCTTCGACTGAAGACTTTGGATTTCTGAAGACTTTCTGAAGACTTTGAAAGTGAAGAAATTGGTGTGACCTTGAAGACTTGGTATTCATTTGAGGAACATGAAGCGTGAAGACTTTTGTTTTCGTAGTTTCATTTTCTCTTTCTTGAGTCATAGGAAACACCGTGCTGTTAAAGGGGGTCGAGGAAATACTAAGGAAAATTTTCCATGTGATGCTCAACTCAAAATCCTACACCTACCAATCCCTTCGAGTGAAGCCATTGGAAATCTCATACAGTTCAGTCATATTCTTCAGTGACAGAGACGAAGTTCTTCCGGTCTCTGAGGAATTTGTTCTGACTAAGGAGTTCAGAATTCGCCAGTGTGGATTGCCTACACAGTGAGGAACATGATAGCCCTGAGGAATTTGATACTCAAATTTCCGACTATTGTTGTACTATGTGCTAGCTGTCCCAAAATATCTACTCACCTAACGGTCATATCATTGAAGGGCATTTATGTCTTATCATGTCGGGCTGCTCCCTAGGCTATAAATAGCCGACCCTACAACCACTAGCTGGTTGGCTGCTCCGAGAGAAACTGACACTTGTCATTTGAGAGCATCCCATCCTCCGAGGACTTTGAGCGAATCATCGAGTGAGGAAAACCCAAACCCAAACACCTACCAACCCAAAGTGATTGAGCATCACTGAAGAGATTGATCCTGCGTGGATCCGACGCTTGTTACCTTTGAAGACTGTGCTTCTTCCAGATGGTTAGGCGTCATGGTCTAGAGCATCCAAGAGGAAATGTGGATCGCCGAGTGACCGAGTTTGTGAAGGTTCGGAAGTCACCTGAAGACTTACCACGAGTGATTGGACGAGGTCTGTGTGACCTTAGTTCAAGGAGAATACGGTGAGGACTGTGTGTCCGGGACTGTGTGTCCTCAGGTTTAAATACCTAGCCGCTCCAACCAGATGTATAATTGAGACAACAGTTGGAACTGGTCTACCAAATCATTGTCTTCACCAAGCCAACTGGTTCTATTTCCTCAACTCTTTCATTTCCTCATTACTGTGTTGTGTGCTTGTCATATCTGTGTTTGAAGACTTTGACTGAAGACTTTCTCAATTTCCTCAGTTCAATTTCTTCTGTCTGTTTGTCATCATCCTGTGTTATCCTGTGTTTACGCTTTCTATACTCTATGCTTGTCTTCATTTCATCATGATGACCATGCTTGGGTTCTGTTATGTTTACTTTTGAGTACTTATTCCGCTGCAAGTAGATCTTCGCTAAGGAATTTCCTCACCTGCAAATTCCTCAGTGAAGAATTCATAAAAATCGCCTATTCACCCCCCCTCTAGTCGATATAACGCACTTTTAATTGGTATCAGAGCGAGGTACTCCCTTGTTCTGTGTGATTTTGGTTTAACCGCCTGGAGTTTTACTTATGTCGACCGCAGGTATGATCAAGGTCTCTGCTGGGTGTCCTACCTTTGATGGGACGGACTACCCCTACTGGAAGAATAAGATGCGAATGCATCTTGAGGCAATCGATAACGATCTCTGGTATGTTGTGGAAAATGGTGTTCCCTCTGTCTCACCCTCACTGAACGCTACCGATGTGAAGAGATTCAAGCAACTCGATTCTCAAGCGAAGAATATCATATGTGGCCATCTGAGCAAAGGACAGTATGGAAGAGTGAGTGCTTTGGAAACTGCTAAGCTTATCTGGGATAGGCTGTCCAAAGTGAATGAAGGAGTCTCAACTCAGCGTGACTCTCGAGTTGATGTTCTTCGCAATCTCTTCAACCGCTTCAAAAGACTCGACAATGAAAATGTTCAACAAACCTTCGATCGTCTCACTGACATCTCAAATGAGCTTCAAGCGCTTGGTGCCAGTGACATCACGGACCATGAGGTGGTGAAGAAATTGTTGAGATCGCTTGATTCCTCATTTGATACTCTGGCATTGATGATACAAGAACGTGCTGATTACAAGTCACTTGATCCCGCTGATATCCTCGAAAGGCTAAATACTTATGAGTTCCAGCTTGTTGAAAAGAGAGACCTCTATGGTTCGAGCTATGGCAGATCACGTGCACTGAAGGCCAAGGCAGTTTCTGAGTCTGAAGATGAAGGCTCTGGCAGCAGCCTTGGTGATCCTAAAGAACTGAGCCAGGAACTAGCACTTCTCATGAAGAAATTTCAAAATTTCTCAAGACGTGGTCGCTTTGGAAGATCCTCAAGGAGCAATGATTCCTCATCCAGTGACTACAAGAAGAGGCTTTGTCACAAATGCAAGAAACTGGACACTACATTCAAGATTGTCCTCAGTGGGAAAAGGAATCAAAGAAGAAGAAATACAAGGATTACAGTTCTGATGATGCGAAGAAAAAGAAGAAATCCTCAAAATCTTAACCATCAGTGTCGCGAGCAAGCTCTCAAGTACATTCTTACAGATATGCATTTGATCAAGGCAATGAGGTGTATGGAGTTTGTGCCAGTACTGTAAGTCCCAGAACACAGACCTCGTCTTCCATACCTTCAGCAGCGGCTCTGGCGCCTTTTTCATTGTCTTTCCCGGCGCGGGGCACTCCTTCCAGTTTTTCAACAGCTCATCGATTTCGGCACCGCTCCGCTTACGTGGAGGTCCTCGATGCTGAGGGTGACCATTGAGTAGATCTCCACGGGTCGTCCTGTTCGAGCCATCTTTGATGCCCCATGTACACGATTTTCCCAGACCCGCTATCTTACCTTGACGTTAGCTGCTGAGACGTCGTATCATCCATGCACCGCGTGCATCCACAATATCCATGCACACCTGGCCTGCGACATATCTGTAACCGAGATAGTCGTGCACCGTCATGATCAGCGCGGCTCTCATGTAGAAATACTCGCCTTTGCTTGCGTCCCATGTCTTGCCCGGTGTTTTCCATAAAGTGTCTAACTCCTCTTGAAGTAGCCCGACATACAAATTAATATTATTTCCTGGTTGTTTTGGCCCTTGAATAAGCATGCTCATGTGAATGTACTTCGACTTCATGCACAACCAGGGGGGAGGTTGTACATCCATACAAACACGGGCCATGTGCTATGGTTGGTGTTCTGGTTGCCAAACGGATTCATGCCATCGGTACACGCGCCGAGCACGATGTTCCTTGCATCACATTCGAAATACCGATAGAAGTTGTTCACGCTCTCCACTGGCTTCCATCCTTGACGTGTCTCAGCTTCGGATCATCTCCATCGTCGAGCTTCTTCCTCTCCGCGTGCCAGCGCATTAGCCTTGCTTCCTTGGCATCTACGAAATACCGCTGGAGACGGGGAGTGATCGTTAAGTACCATACAACTTTCTGGGGACATTTCTTCCCGGCCTTCTTGTATCGAGAAGCATTGCACACCGGACAGCTTGTTTTTTCCGCGTGCTCCTTCCGATAAATTATGCAATCGTTGATGCATGCATGGTATCTAACATGCGGCAGATCAAGAGGGCACACGATCTTCTTGGCCTCATCAACACTAGTAGGACATAGATTCCCTGCGGGAAGAACATCCTGTAGGTACTTGAGATGCTCATCGAGGCTAGTGTCGGTCCATTTGTTTTTAGCCTTCGTCTTCAGCAGTTGGAGCGTGAAACTCAAGCGGGTCACCTCAGGATTGCAACCATCATACAATGGAGTGTTCAAGTCTACCACCGGTTGCTCCAGCTTAGCCTCCTCTCTAGAAGCAGCTCTCTCAGTACTCGTCTCCTTGCGAAGCAGTGCTTGAACATGAGGGTCCCGCACGATTGAACTTAGTACCGACGAACTCTACTACGTGGAGTCCACGTTCTCTCCGCCGCCATGTCCGGTCCCTTCTACTCCGCCATGTCCGGCCCCTTCTCCGCCGCCATGTCCGGCCTCTTCCCCGCCGCCATTATCGGTCATCTCTGCGTCTTGCCCCGTGTCGTCATTGCCTGCCTCGTCGGCGTCCTCAACATCGTCATCCTCATCTTCAATTATCCACCGAGTATAGCCATCCATGAAACCAGTCATGAGCAGGTGCGCTTCGACATGACCATCGTCATAGGGGTCGAGCCAAACTATTCCTTTGCATTTTCGACACGGACATAAAACCTCTGTCTGGTTATTTTCTTTCATGTCCTGCACCGCTGACGGCAACCAGCTGTCCACCATCGTTCCACTGACCATCATGAACGTCTGCACGGTAATAATAAACAAATTGATTATAAAAATGCGTGCATGCATCAAAGTTATACAAAAATTCGGCATGACCTTCCCTAAAAATAGGACATATATAGATCTAGAGTTTGCCCGGAATTTGCTGAAACGGAAATAAATCGACATTTCGGCAAAACATAGGCAACTCAAAAGCACAATTTGGCGTCAACACATGCCACACACACAATTTCCATCATATTGCCCTATTATCATATCACACACACATACACATATTTCCATTTTTCAAAAGCATGAAATTTTAATCACCTCTATCTCGAGATCGAGCACACGGTGGAGATGATGATGTAGGGAGATCAAAAGTGCACAAAGCTCTTCTTGACAAAGATAGATCTAGTTAGGGGCAAATAGGTCACTTAACTAAATGCTACATCTACCAAGATAGCTAATTTGGGAGGAGACAACTTCAACTAGTGGAGGGGGAAGGAAAAAGAGAAAGGAGATGCATTAATGGAACTGGTGTAGTTAGCTAGGAGTAATGAAGAGAGAGAAAGGTAGGTAGAAGAGGGAGAGTAATGGGGGGAGAAGTATTGAGGAAGAAGAAGAGTGCGAGAGGGAGGATGTGGGAGGTAGGGGAAAGGGAGGAGAGGAGATGGGGGAGGGGAGGCCGGGTGGGAAAAGGTGGTGGGGTGCTGCGCCTTAGCAGTAGCGCGGGAGGAAAAGCGCGCTACTGCTAAGGGTGTAGCAGTAGCATGCTTTTCTCACACGCACTACTGCTAAACGGGCCAACCGTGTGGACAATTTCAAAATTAGCAGCAGCGACGTGACCAAAAAGCGCGCTACTAATATTGCTTTAGCAGTAGCGCGCATCGCGCCACCGCGTTGCTGGTAAACTTAGGTTGTTGGGTACTGTCGGTACATTTTTGTAGGAGCGCGGTTTATCCATCACGCGCTACTGCTAAATTTTCATCAGCAGCGCGCTTTTCTTAACCTCGCTACTGCTAATTAGCAGTAGCGCCTCTTTTTGTGTCACGCTGCTGCTAAGATTCTGTGTATAAGGTTTTCCCTAGTAGTGCCTCCCAATTTGGATTGGGCTTGGGGGAGGGGCCTCCTTTGCTCCTTTCCCCTCCTTTCCACTAAGGCCCAATAAGGCCCATATACCTCCCGGGGGGGTCCAGTAACCTCCCGGTGCTCCGGTATATTCCCGATCTCACTCGGAACCATTCCGATGTCCAAATATAGTCGTCCAATATATCGATGTTTATGTCTCGACCATTTTGAGACTCCTCGTCATGTCCGTGATCATATCTGGGACTCCGAACTACCTTCGGTACATCAAAACACATAAACTCATAATACCGATCGTCACCTAACGTTAAGCGTGGGGACCCTACGGGTTCGAGAACTATGTAGACATGACCGAGACACGTTTTCGGTCAATAACCAATAGCAGAACGTGGATGCTCATATTGGTTTCTACATATTCTATGGAGATCTTTATCGGTGAAACCGCATAACAACATACGTTGCTCCCTTTGTCATCGGTATGTTACTTGCCTGAGATTCGATCATCGGTATCTCAATACCTAGCTCAATCTCGTTACCAGCAAGTCTCTTTACTCGTTCTGTAATGCATTATCCTGCAACTAACTCATTAGTTGCATTGCCTGCAAGGCTTATAGTGATGTGCATTACCGAGAGGGCCCTGAGATACCTCTCCGACAATCGGAGTGACAAATCCTAATCTCGATCTATGCCAACTCAACAAGTACCATTGGAGACACCTGTAGAGCACCTTTATAATCACCCAGTTACGTTGTGACGTTTGGTAGCACACAAAGTGTTCCTCCGGTAATCGGGAGTTGCATAATCCCATAGTCATAGGAACATGTATAAGTCATGAAGAAAGGAATAGAAGTAAACTAAAATGATCAAGTGCTAAGCTAACAGAATGGGTCAAGTCAATCACATCATTCTCCTAATGATGTGATCCCTTTTATCAAATGACAACTCATATCTATGGCTAGAAAACATAACCATCTTTGATCAACGAGCTAGTCAAGTAGAGGCATACTAGTGACACTCTGTTAGTCTATGTATTCACACATGCATTATGTTTCCGGTTAATACAATTCTACACTACTAGGGAAAACCTTATACACAGAACATTAGCAGTAGCGCGGGCTAAAAACGCACGCTGGTGCTAATTAGCAGCAGCGCAGTGTTGTGAACAGCGCTACAGATACAGTTATAGCAGTAGCGCGCCCGAGTACAAAAGCGCTACTACTAAAATTCCCACGGCTTAGCCGATAGGCTGCACATAGTAGTAGTGATCTTCGCCGAACCGCGCTACCGCTATTTGCTTTGTAGCAGCGCGTTTACGCAAAGAGGCGCTACTGCTAAAGTAAATAAAA
>NC_057799.1:21457518-21458688 GCF_018294505.1 Triticum aestivum
CCGTCGGCCACCGCGCGCTCTCCCGCCTCAATGCCGCCCCCGACCCCGACCTCGACGCCGCCCCCGACCCCGGATTCAACGCCGCCCCGGACCTCGACCTCGACGCCGCGCCCTCCGCCGCGCGCCCGAGCCCCGACCCCGACCTCGACGCCGCCTGCCCCTCCCTCGCCGCAGTCACCGTAAGGCTCTGCCTCTCTTCTCCCCTACCGTCCTCTCTCTCTCTTCTAGGGCAATTTATATATGTGTTGATGATGTGTTGATGTTCATATGAACCCTAGGTGTTCATATGAACCCTAGGTGTTCATATGAACCCTAGATTTGTTTAGGGCAGTACGCATTTTTTAGCATTTAGGAAAAATGATTAGCAATTTTTTTTAGGAAATTAGCTAGGGCAATTTTTTATGAAAATGCCTAAACAGTAATTTCATTTGCATATTCTTGTTATATGATATATGTCATTGATGTTCATTTGCATATTCCATTATTGAAGTGGTTCGATTGTGCCTAGTGGCTTTGTTGTTTCCAGGAAATGAAGCCGAGTGGCCTATGTATTGCCAGAATGTTGATTCATTTCCGTTCCGGCAAATTTCAGGTTCTCAATTTGTCCACTTTTTATAAAAAGTCATGCCGAAATTTTCCATGAATTTCGGCATGACTTGTGCTACAAACTAGGACATATCGAGTGCCTGGGATTTGCCGCACCGGGAAGGAGTCAACGTTCCTGCAAAGCATAGGCCTTTTTTATGTCATTATTCATTTTATTAGGTATAGAATTAATTGACTAGATTTAATCGTAAGAACTAGTTGAATTAATAGAACTAGTTGAACATGTCACATTTGTTGTTATTTTTTTAGTTAAAGCAATTTTTCGCGCATCGACGTCGACGATGCCTATCCCGCATCCTCGTCGTCGAGTCGGCGGAGGACACCTGCGTCACTAGATGGGCCATGTCCGGGACTGGGCTCCGCTGGGGTGGTACTGGGAGGCGCTACCTACCGGGGGGTGCAGGTTGGTGAGGAGCCAGCCTATCGTTGACCCGAACCTTTTTTGGTGGCGGTCGCGTGGGCCAGTGACGGTCCAGAGGCTCGAGGACCACGCGGAGGTGGTGCGTCACCGTGTCAGTGAGGAGGACGCGCACGTCCATCGCTACTTGTTTGCGTTGGAGCACA
>NC_057799.1:21458927-21459549 GCF_018294505.1 Triticum aestivum
GCCGCGGACGGCAAACTTTCTAGTGGCTTTGCCGTCTACCAGCGGACGGCAAAGTTTCTATTGTCTTTGCCGTCCGCCGTATGATGTCATCTACACGTCACTACATGGCAGGCCTTTGCCGTCCGCCGCTGACGGCAAACTCTTTGCCGTCAGCCACTGTAGGCAAACTGACCAAATGGGTCAGCTCCCAGGAAGCACAGCTGGATGCCACGTGTCCTCTTTGCCGTCCGCGGCAGACGGCAAAGAGGCCGTTGCCGTCTGTGGCAGACGGCAAAGAGCCTGCATATTGGGTCTTTTTTCTGTTTTTTATTAAATCCCACAATTTTCACAGAAAATATATATGACATATATAGATATACTTCACAAGGCAATTACAGAGCAAACATATAAGATATCCAACATGCATAGTTCCATCATACATAGTTCCATCACATAACTTCATCACATAGTTCCATCATACATAGCAAGTTCAACATAGAGGCATCCAACCATATATATTACAATAGTTTCATCCAACGATACATGCATAGTTCAACGATACAAAAGAAACAGAGAAAGGGATAAGGAGCACTCCATCTATGCAAGCTTTCGTCAAGTGAACGAAATCTGCAAAATGAAAAAT
>NC_057799.1:21459669-21466337 GCF_018294505.1 Triticum aestivum
AGGTAACTAAGGTGAAATGGATCATTTTTTAGCTAACTTAGGTGAAATGGATCATTTATGAGCTAACTTAGTTGAAATGGATCGTTTTTGAGCTAACTTAGGTGAAATGGATCATTTATGAGCTAATTTAGTTGAAATGGATCTTTTTGAGCTAACTTAGGTGAAATGGATCATTTAAGAGCTAATTTAGGTGAAATGGATCGTTTTTTAGCTAACTTGGTGAAATGGATCGTTTATGAGCTAAATTAGTTGAAATGGATCGTTTATGAGATAACCTAGGTAAGATGGGTCATTTTGGAGTTAACCTAGTTGAAATGGGTCATTTTAAAGCTAACGTAGGTAAAATGGATCATTTAGGAGCTAATCTAGGTAAAATGGGTCATTTTTGAGCTAACTTGGATGAACTGGATCATTTATAAGCTAACCTAGGTAAAATGGGTCATTTTAGAGCTAACTTAAGTAAAATGGATCGTCTGTGAGCTAACTAAGCTAATTATGCAATTTTTGACATAAGTAAGCTAAGTACAGATCGTTTTAGAGCTAACTTAGGTTAAATGGATGGTTTTGGAGGTCAGTAAGCTTATTAAGTCATTTTGGAGGAGAAGAAGCTAAGTCTAGGTCATTATGGTAAGCATTGGAGGAAATAAAGCTAAGTCTATGTCTTTATGCATGTGTTAAGCAAAACACTAGATAAACTTACCAAGATCCAGGAGGTGTAGGAGCGGGGTGGCTCGTGTCGGTAGCTGGAGAAGGATCGTGCGATGCTTGTCTGGAGTTACGCTGCACCAAAGATCATTTCCAATGTCTTGTTAGCATGGTGACACACAAATGTTAAGACTAGCAAGTAATGTCCATTCAAATAAAACTCACCGTGGTCCCAAGAGCAATCACTGGCATCGGCGGAGCGGTCTGACCTGTCTTCTCGCACACAGACTGCACATTTGGTTTTAACGACTCAGTCATACTACTTACTAATGAGACAAACACTACATGAATGTTTTGGCTAATCTGCAGTAGAAACTTACCACAAGGAGCTCGTACATGGCCCTTGCCTGCATGTCATTCCGTGCCCTCTCCTCCTCCATCATCTTTGTCGTCCTCTCCTCCAACTCCCGCTGCCTCTCCGCCGCCTCCGCCAGAAGTTTCTCCATTCTATCTCTCTCACTCTGTATAGCAGCCTGCAACACCACTCACATGACCATTTGTAATAATTGATGGAAGCGCACACAATGTAATGGAGAAAGATAACTGAGTACGTATCACTAACCTTGATGGCGAGTTGCACTGGCCGTTCACGAGGCCTTATCTCAGGAGCGGAGCTCGACTGGCGCGCCTTGATCTACGGGAGAGTGCTAGGACAACGGATAGGTCCATCTCCAATGGCTATGGAGCCATGGGACCTCCCGCCACCAGATATCATCACCAGCTCTGGATCAATGGGACCCTGGCTCGGGTTAAAGTCCTCCCTTTCCTCGCCTTCCCCTCATCTCTATATCTCACGAGCTTGTTGTGGGAGGAGATGTTGGTGAAGTTGTTTGCATCATCGAGGTCAGACTGAGAGAAAGCCTTGACTTTCTTGAAAGAGGCAGTGTGGGCCATGGCATACAGGTCGTACACCTCTGGCACCTTATCCGCCTTATTGTAGCGTGCCTGAAAGAGAGAAACAATGAAAATTAGTAATTAAAGGGCTCAAGCTAGCATGATGAATGAATTGCATGAATCATGAAGCAAACCACATACCCAGTTGCGCCCGAACTGATATAAGTTGGAGCTGCCTTGATGGTGTGGCACACGTTCCATTTGGGCACGTTTGTCCTTGGCCTCGTTGTGGAGGGCTAGCCATTCTTTTGAGAACCACTCATCGACCAACACCTCCCAACAATCCATCCGATCCGCACACCATCTCGGAGGCGCCTAAGTTAGCAAATAGAAACTTGAGCGTTACGGCTAAGAATTACTAAATGAAGGAACTTAAGTAGAAGGCCTTAAGAATTACCTTCATGTACTGCTCCTTACTCAGGAACTTATCGCGGCACGCCGGCTTGGTCTTCTTGATACCACGCAAGGCGTAGTAGTCTCGAACAGCCTGCACCCGAGCCTCGTGCCGTAAGTTCTAGAGTAGGCACTTGCAGACGTTCTCGATAACATGTGCTGCGTCCTCCTCGTATCCCTCCTCACACCTGTAGAATGTTTGCAATCAAATGAGACAATATTGATTAGTACAATTAATAACTAGCTAGTTGAAGATTTTTAAATGTGTAAAGGAGAAATTACCCAGAAGTTTCTGATCACCATGTCTGCCCTCGTGTCGCACACGACACCGTCGATAATGACATCCGGCGGGGCCGGGGCAGCCACGTAGTGCTCCCAGCTCAATCCAAGCTCTGGAAGCCGACCCTCACCAGGCAACGTGACAAACCCCGGGAAGTTTTGCCGGCAAAGAACTCCAAGGACGGAGTTGGGCCGGCGGACACTATGATGGTGGTCCCAACCCCTGCAGCATGACAAGGCCAACGCATTAGTTATTTGAAGAAACGTGAATGCACAAGGTACAAAAATATTAAATGCACTTACGTACCTCTCCCCATCAGGGAAAATCAACCACCTCTGCTCGCGGGTCGCCGGCACGGACGGGAGCCGTGTAGCACCACGCTGGTAGACGGTGCCCCCTCCTCCTCAAGATCAGTCGGCTCCCCGCCATCATCAGCATGGCCACTCGGCTCCTCGGGCTGATCCGGCCAGGTACCCCATCCGGACGTGTGCTCCTCCGGGGTCTCGTGGGCCGAACTCTCGTGGGCCGAAGGCCAGTCGACCCGAGGCTCGTGGGCCCAAGACCCGTGGACCGGAGGCTCGTGGACCGGAGTCCGTGTAGCCTCCTCCTCGGACGAGTCCACCCTAGCAGTCACGTGCTCGGGTGAAATAGCTGGGGGTGGCGGCGAGGAAGGCGCCGTAGCAGTCACCCTACCTCCTCTCCCGCGACCACGTGCCCCACCTCCTCTCTTCCTACCTCGTCCCCTGCTGGGCACCGCGGTCGACGAAGAAGGGCCCAGCGGTGTGGCCATACTGTCCAGCAACGCTCGGCGGAGAGGTGCGTCTGGAATGGAAGACCTCAGACCACGCGCCGACGAAGAAGGGGCCTTGGCGCGCTCCCGACCAGCGCCCACCATCTTTCAACACCTGCCATGACAAACAGTAAACGAAATTAGTACAACATAAAAAAAGACCGACATGAATAATAATATGTGTATCACTTAAGTGTATCATCATCAAGTACAACATAAAAAAATTTAATACCTGACACTACTAATAATCTCGATCAGTATCGTCAATAAATGCATAATCATCATCATCATTACAATCAATGACGGGCTCATAGGGTTCAGTGGCATCAACATGTGGAAGGCCACCTTGACGTAATCGGTCAAGCAATGACAGGTCATCCGCAGCAGTAACCTCTTCTTGTTCCTCCTCTGGGGTGATGTCGGATTCACTGTCGCTGTCTACTTCAATGTTTTGGGGTGAAGTATAGCGGTTCTTGAAACGCTTTTTGGAAAGACATGTCTGTTGGAAGAATTCTCCTTCATATGTGTCTGGGTTAATGTGAGGTTCATAATCCTCTTCCTTTGGGGGAGATAGTCTAGCACGTGGCGGCACTTCATAAACAACATCCCAACCTTTCAGATTTGGATTAGTTTGGCAGGCCCACGGTAGATAGAATACTTGGGTCGCCTGTTGAGCCGTAATATAGACATCAGGAACATCTAAATGGGTGCTTTGGTTGATTTCAACTAGCCCTATATGTTCATGAGTCCTTCTAGTCTCCTTCGGCTGAAACCAATAACATTTGAAGACTACGACATTCGGTGGGTTTTCACCATAGAATAGAAGTTCATAAATTGCTTCAACTCTCCCATAATACTCGGTACCTCCTTCGCCGATAGCAGATACACAACAATTTGTAGACTTTCGATCGGCCATAGATAGCTCTTTGCCATAGGTACGAAAGCGATACCCGTTGATGTCGTATTTGTCAAATGAACGGACCTTATAGTCAAAACCATTAGCGACTTGTCTCAATTTGGCGTCCATAGACTCTGAATTAGCCTACAAGTTTAATATGAAAGGATTGTTGCATTACGCACAAATTAGCGAATGAAACCGGGATAGCCGCCTACAAATTAGCCTACAAGTCTAATAGAAATTACCGTTTGTTTGAACCAAGAGATGAAACCGGGATAGCCGCCTCCTTGCTTTGCGAGAAGCTCATACTCTTCGACAGAATCCTTTTGGATCACCGCTCCATACGAGAATAAGGCGACGTATCGACTGTATGAAATATCCAGGAATAAGAGCAGTTCAAAGGAAATAGAAGTTGCGAAACTATGTACGAGAACTTACTCGATGTACGGCCACACTTCTATCAGGTTTTTGAAGATATACAACGAAATGGTCCGCCATTGTTCGTTATCCAAAGATACTGGATTTGAAACACTGGCTGGTGCGAGATTCCCTTTGAATAGGCTGAGGTTGGATCCACCCTTTTTAGGGTCGTCAGCATTGTACCGAGGCTTCGGATTATGCAAATGATGATTTTTGGCTTTGTAGTGTGCTGTCACGAAGTTTGCCGCCTCCTCAGTGATGAATGCCTCAGCCATCGATGCTTCAATTCTACGTTTATTTTTACATTTTTGTCGAACCGTCTTCTGCATCCTCTCAGTTGGGTAGCACCAACGATTTTGCACGGGCCCCCCCAATCTTGCCTCAGTCGGGAGATGCAAAATCAAATGTTGCATTGGATTAAAGAAGCCCGGTGGAAAGATCTTCTCTAACTTGCAGATCAACTCCGGTGCCAACTCTTCCATTTCTTCTAGCACGCCAGGCGATAGTTCTTTCGCACAAAGAACACGGAAGAAATAGCTGAGTTCTGCCAGTACTAGCCATTCATCCTCAGGGATGAAGCCACGCAACATCACCAGCATTACCTGCTCAATCCATATGTGCCAATCATGACTCTTGGGACCAAATATCTTCAATTTATCAAGACTGGCTCCACTCTGTAGATTCGCTGCATACCCATCGGGGAACATCAACTGCATTTTCACCCACAAGATAATTTCCCTCATAGCTGCCCTTCCAAGATTGAACCATGCCTTTGGCTTCGTCCAGTTCTGTTTTCCTTTCGGTTCTTTCATGTTTTGTAACGGCCTATCACATAGCGCCTCCAGATCGACTCTAGCCTTAGTATTATCCTTTGACTTCCCATCTATGCCGAACAATGTACCAAAAAGTGCCTCGGCGATATTCTTCTCAGTGTGCATCACGTCGATGTTGTGTGGGCAAAGGAGGTCTTTGAAGTAAGGCAGATCCCATAAGCATGTTTTGTGAGTCCAGGCATGCTTAGAATTGTACCCCTTGAAGTACCCTGGACGCTCTGGATCTGGCTCGAGAGCGTTTAACTGATCCAGGGTCTGTTGGCCTGTCAATGCAGGTGGTGCAGAGTTTTTGACAACTCTACCTCTGATGAAGTTCTTCTTGTCTTTCCTGAACTTATGGCGAGGATTCAGGAACTGTCTATGCATGTCGAAGCGAGAAAACATGCGACCGGCCTGAAGCCAACGAAACTCAAGAGCTCCCTTGCATGTGGGGCACGGGAACCTTCCATGCACACACCAGCCAACGAATAGCGCATACGCCGGCAAGTCATGCGTCGAGTACATGTACCAGACACGCATTATGATGTTCCGTTTGCTATAGGCGTCGTATGTCTTGAACCCATTATCCCAGGCTTCTTGCAATTCGTCCTTAAGTGGTTGCATGTACACATTCATATTTTTCCCCGGATAGTTGGGCCCTGGAATTATCAACGTCAGGAAAATGTTCTTTCTTTGCAGAATCTGTCCGGGGGGGAGATTGAGTGGAAAGACAAATACGGGCCAACAACTGTATTGGGCTGCCGTCATACTAAACACACTGAACCCATCCGTGCTGATGCCGACTCGAGGATGCCTCGGATCTGCCGCTTTGTCACCATGTAATTCATCAAACTTTTTCCACGCAACACCATCCGATGTGTGTACAATCATAAGATTCCCATCTGCATCTAGTTCGGTTCTTTTGCCCATTTTGTGCCATGTCATCTGTCTGGCCGTCTCTTCGACCATGAAAAGACGTTGAAGTCTTGGTACGATTGGCATATGCCGAAGAACACTAACGGGGATTTTGGTCTATGTCTTCTCACCAATACCGTTGTCTACCACAACATACCTGGAAGACTTGCAAATGGGACAATAGTTCAAGTCCGCATAGTCAAGCCTAAACAAGACACATCCTTTCTCACAGGCATGTATCTTATCATAGGGCATCTTTAGTGCACGGAGGATTTTGTCCGACTGGTACAGGTTTGCAGGCATTACATGGCCTTTGGGTAGAAAGCGTCCAAATACTGTCATCATTGCATCGTAGCATTCTCTGCCCAAGTTGAACTGAGCCTTCAGAGCCATTACTTGTGAGATGGCATCCAACTGACAAAGCTCAGTGTGCTCATGGAGCGGATGTTTTGAACACTCCAACATTTCATTGAAGGCCTTTGCAGATTCCTCCATCTCCTCGTCCGAATCCCGAGCATCATCGAAGTCTTGCACCATGTTTTCCATCCCGGTACCATGCTC
>NC_057799.1:21468779-21480324 GCF_018294505.1 Triticum aestivum
GCCCTTTTGCCTCTTTGCCGTCTGCTGGCAGACGGCAAAGAGGTGGGCCGTTAACTTTTTTCCAAACGGGCGGGGGGTGGGGGCCACCTCTCTCTTTGCCGTCTGCCAGCGGACGGCAAAGATTCTTTGCCGTCTGCTGGCAGACGGCAAAGAGCTTCTTTGCCGTCTGCCATTTCTTTGCCGTCTGCTTTTGGGTAGCTGATGGCAAAGAGCTTCTTTGCCGTCAGCTAGCAGACGGCAAAGAACTGGCAGATGGCAAATTAGCTGATTCCAGTAGTGACATCTGCTTCATTTGCTTCAACTTATAATTTAAGTTTTTAACTATTCTACTAGCGTATCCCCTGCCATGCAAGAGTTTTTGTCTTGGATAAGATAGGTTTCAGTCGTACTATGGAGGTAAAGAAAGTTTACTTGAAGACCGAGCATGGTTATATTTTCCACGCAAAATTATGGAACGCAGACGACTACACCTATTTTGGATGCAAAACTTGGCGAGCACTATGCAAGACTTATGCATTTGAGCCTGATATGGTTATCACCTTTGATATTCGTCCGGAACATGCTATTAAAGGTAATACCGACATCTGGGTCGATGTGCAGACGCCTCCAGTTATACCATTATGTGAGTTTCTCATCCATATTTATGTCTTTGATATTGTTTATTCAAAAATAGTTGACAATTAATTTCTATTGTCAGCTTATTTCGGTTCAAGAGAACATGTCCAACGCTTGGTAGACAGGACCTACTACTGTCCCGGGGCTAAACTAAACTGCGAGGAGCTAAGTCATTATCTTTCATGGCTTGAGGATCTTGATACTGTCAAGACAAATTTTCTTCCTGCACTTGGAAATTTTAGTACTGAAAACGTGCGACCAATAGTGTTCGTAATGAACTACGGTCACATCTATTTAGGAAAGATGGTAAGATTTTTACTATTTGTCCTCAGTGCATCTTTTGCATACATTATTTTTTAAGCTAAACTTCATTACTAAGTATGTTACTATACGATGTTCTTCAACAGGGACTCTCGATGAATGTTGTGCCTCATGGGATCGAGACTAATGGTACCATGAGTATTGTTAGCTTACGGCCAAGATATCCTACAATGCACTTTAGTGCATTCAGGATTTCTAAGAGCGAGGAAGTCTTAATAGTGAAAGACTGGACCAAATTGGTGATGGAGGAGCGCAGATAAGTACTAGGGGCAGTAATGAGAAGCGCAGCCCACGATTAGGAGACATGTTCATCTGCATGCTCCAACTTGATGAAGGAGGAGAGCTACACATGTTTTATGTTATTTTACATGAGAGAGAGCAGCAGGAGTGATTAGCTAGCTAGAAATGAGTTTCAAGATGATGATGTGCTACACTATGAGTATAATGATTAAATAGCTAGTGTTGGTGGTAATGACTATGATGATTATTATTAGCTAGTGTTGGTGGTGATTAGATAGCTACCGCATCTACTGTTGGTGGTGATTAGCTAGCTAGAATGAGTTTGAAGATGATGATGTGCTACACTATATATGACTATGGTGATTAAATAAATACTGTTTGTGGTAATGACTATGATGATGATTAAATAGCTTGTGCTGGCGGATTAGATTCAAGTGGAGGCAACATGTGGTGCACATCCAAAGTACTACTAGTCCAAACTAGATCAAGTTTGGATTAGTAGTATACTCTTGACATGCACCACATATTGCCTCCACTTGAACCTAATCCACCTTCATTTGACACACTGTTATGGACATAATGACATAAACCTCATAATTGGTATTGTACCAAAATTTGTATAACGGCGTATAAATACACTAAAAATGAAAAAAAATACTAGTAGCAATGGATACAAAACACGCTACAACTAGTTAGATTAGCAGCAGCGCGGGACAGAACAAGCGCTGCCGCTATGTGTCTTAGCAGTAGCGCTTGTCGCACGCGCTACTGCTAAGTAATAGCTGTAGCGCCTTATTGGTAGCGCGGCTGCCTGCGCTACTAGTGGGCATTAAACCCGCGCTACTACTAGGGTTTTCCCTAGTAGTGCTAGCATGAATAATAAACATTTATCATGAAATAAGGAAATAGATAATAACTTTATTATTGCCTCTAGGGCATATTTCCTTCAGATGAGCTGGCAATGGATGTACGATGACCGATGCTCTCCCCAGTTCGTTAATGGCACGCATAGTTTTCTGCTTGCGGCTGAGGCAAACAAGCGGGTGGATTGTTTTATGTGTTGTCCATGTGCTGGTGATATGTCTCCAACGTATCTACTTTTCCTAACGTTTTTCCTCTTGTTTTGGACTCTAATTTGCATGATTTGAATGAAACTAACCCCGGACTGACGATGTTTTCAACAGAACTACCATGGTGTTGTTTTTGTGCAGAAATAGAAGTTCTCGAAATGGAACGAAACTTTGCGAGGATTTTTGTCGGGGAAACGACACCTATGGGATCACTGGAATTGCTTCTACGGTTGGTGGGCGCGGGGTTGTGAGAAGAGCAGGTTTAGGAGCTATCACAAAGATCGCTTACCCAGGTTCGGGCCGCGAGGATGCGTAATCCCCTAGTCCTGCTTTGCTGTGTATTTCAGAGTGTTCTTGAGCTCTCGAACTATCTATGGAGGCTGCGTAGTTCCAAAGAGCCGAAATCCCCCCTCAGTATGCCTCGAGCCTCCTTTTATAGTCAAAAGGGGCCGTCATAGTGGAATATAGGAGGTGGAAAGGTCTACAGTATCGTGAGCTTATCGCCCATATTACAGGACAAGACGCATTTAATGCATCGCTTAGGTGTCCCCTTGCTTTATTGGGGACGGGAATGGGGCCTGTCCCATCCGTCGCCGCCCCGCCTTGCTTCGACACACGCCCGGGCCAGTGATGCGTGCGGTGCCATGTAGGCAGGCAGGCAGCTGAGGTGGCGCGGTGGTAGGGTCCTCACGAAGATCTGCATGCCACCACGCAGGTGCTTGCTGAGTTGGCTTGGAAGCCGCATGCCGCCACGCAGGTGCTTGCCCAACTAGTTGGGCTGGCATCTGCATGGGAATGGGGGTGGAGTCTTGGTAGGCGCGGGTCCGGCTGCGGCCCCACCAATGTCCTCGGCAAGGGTCTTGCTGGGGCCCCGGCAAGGGTCTTGCCGCGGCGTCGTAGTCGTCCCCGGCAAGGATCTCGCCGGGGGCCTTGTTGCTTTCCTCGGAAAGGGCCTTGCCGAGGGTCGTCGTCTTCTAACCCTCATCTAATCTTGTGTATCTATGATCTTGACAAAGATCTGCATGCCACCACGGAGGTGCCTCCCGAGCCCTGGTTCCAATGTAGTTGTTGACGGCGTTTGGAACCCTTGGGCTCAAGGGTGGCTCGCTCTGCTGGCGTTGGGCAAGTTGCCCTGGCAAAGCTCTTGCCGGGGCCGCGGAGGGACTCCACCTCACCTCTCTGCTCTTTAGTGCTTCTGGTCTTGGCGTTCCCTTTGTTGGCCTTGTGCTTCGGCCCCCCGCCCTTGCCATGTTAGGTGTGGCTGCAGGCGCGGCTCTAACTGCCCGTGCACAAGTAAGGGATACAAAGGAGAGCCCCTATCTTTGTACACCGACAGGGGCCCCCGGGCCCGGGCCACACATAAGCGCGACACATTGTTGGGCTGGGCCCAGAACGGTGCGTGGGTAGGCGGGGCCGAATTTTTCTTACTGCAGTAGCTTTTTTGCTCGTTGTTCTCCCCCATGACCCATGTTGAATGCGTGACATGGGGGTCGTGCGTAGGGCGATCGTGGCCTGCTCGCGTCATCCCACGGGCCAAACAGTAAAGAGGCGGTCCGCGTTTTCCTCCTAAAATGGAGGAAGCCACAGAGGCACGGCTCATTTACTAAGTGGACCTGGGGCGTGGTCATTATGATTCCCACGCCCTCCTGATCACGGGGTATGAAACGGCCACTCCACTTGCCATTTGAGCCTTGACTTGTTCGCCACGTGTCCCCCATGCGTCGGAAGGGCAGGCGGCGGACGCAGGGCACGCGGGTTTCTACGCCGGGGCGGGGGGCCGGGCATCACTGATTGGGGCCGCGGGTCGGTCCGGATTCCTTACGCCCCCAAATGGCCAGAATGGTTGAGCGGGGCGGCTGAGTCCCGACCCCGCCCCTTTATAATAAGGGGAGTGGGGCGGCATCCCTCAATCCTTCATCATCCATCTGTTCCCATCTTGGCTCCTTTCTTTCCTCTGCTATGGCGGGAGGGCGCGGTGGTGCTTCCATGGTAGCGTTGAGGGTTTCCTCTCGACAACGCGCCCCTCCTCCGCAAGAGCTCGTGGTGGCGGAGCCGGCTATGAGAGGAAGAGGGAGGGGCGAGGGCGAGGTCGGTGTGGTGCTCGGGGAAGAGGAGGACGGGGCGGCGCATCGGCCTCCCTCCACCAGTAGCCCCTCCTCCGATTGAGGGCCACGTTGGGGATCAGCCTCGTGAGTTCTTCATCAGGCTGCACCGGCCGGTGCGCCTTCATCTTCGTCTTCCCACTCCATTTGCTCGGGATATGGAGCTCGATCCGCCGCAGACCCTGAGGTTGCACATGAGGGGCTGCGGAAACAGCGGCACGCAGGTCGATGTCGACTTCCCCGCCCCTCACATCATGTATCTTCGTCGCGGATGAAAGACCTTCGCTCGCGTCCACCGCCAGACGGAGGGGCTCGTTCTCTACTTCAAATTAATGGAGAATGGCCTGCTCTCCGTCAAGGTTTTTGGGGACATGGAAACTCGCCTAAAATGTTGCGTGGAGAGCTCCTCCGATGATGAAGATTCTTCCTCGAGCGAGAGTGACAAGGAGGACAGCGACAGTGACGACGAGGGTAGCAGGCGTGAGGATGATGGGTCCGACTAGGTGTCGGACGCGCCGTCCAAGGCGACGCCAGTAGCACCTCCATCTGCATCGCCAGCTCCTTGAACTTCTCGGGGTCGCCTCGAAGAAGGCAGGTGGCGGGCCGTCAAGTCAGAGTACGCGGGCACCGACGCCTTCATCGCGTATTGCCGGCCCGCTGCCTCATCTTCCGGCTCTTCTCCCGTCATCATCATCACCAGCCTCTCTTTGGGGCGGCCACCGGGATGTTCTCCTGGCGCCTTCTACTGCTCGTGCCTCGCCTAGGCGTTCTTTATGCCCTCCCATTATCTTGTTCCGTTTCCTGAGGAGAGGGACAATAAAGGGATTACGGGCACCTTATCTCTTTTTAGCCTTTAAGCTTATGGGCCTTTGTAAAATTTAAATCTTGTAATCCCCTGGCTTACGCCTGCATTCTGTACGAACTGTACCTGTTTGGAACGTATTAATGAAAAAGGGGGCTTGCCGGGTTCTTTGTGCGTGAGCGAGACCCGCACCAAGGAGCGAATCCTTATTATTTTTAAGATAAACATCGACGCCCGGCAACAGGCCTTGCCGTTTCCCTACTTCAATCATGACCACACTCATGCTTTCGGCGGAGGCAGGAGTGAAATAGGTCCAGGCCTCTCATTTACTTCCTCGCTACCGCACTACAACCAAGTTCTGGCCCAGGGAATAATTCTTAGGTACAGGAAAAGGGGAGCACGGTGGTCTAGGAATAAACAAGGTTTCATACGTCCGAATTACATACTAGAACGCATACTAGGGTATAAAAGACTTATCTCGTTCAGCAGCCCCCGGCGACCTTGGCTTGTTGCGGTCGGACCTTTGGGTCTACAGCCCCCGGCAACCTTGGCTTGCCGGGGTCGGGACATCGGCCTGTCCTCTTTCCTCCAAACAGCCCAGCAGAGATGTTCATGCATCCTGTGAACCTAAAAAGGACGGGAAAGAATAGAAACACGCATACTCGACCTCATATGCTAGGGGTTAGTTGCCGCTAAGCACTATCAACCGTAACTGAGGAAGGGACTCAATCTAGCATGCATGCTAAAACTTAGGGCCCCAGCACTTCATTTATTTATGCACAGGGTCTGCGCCTAGCTTTGTACAAAGGGTTACATGCCTTGTCGGCAAGGCTTGTACAAAAGGGTTGCTTGCCGGGAGGCCCGGCAACCGCGCCTTATGGGTAGAACTTGCGAAGATGTTCGATGTTCCAGGAGTTGCTCACTAGAACACCGTCTTCGGTCTCCAGGCGGACTGCACCAGGCCTGGTAACTCGTATTACCCGATAAGGGCCTTCCCACTTCGGCGTCAACTTGTTGGAATTCTTGGCTGACTGAACGCGCCGAAGAACAAGGTCACCTTCCTCAAAGCTTCGGGCATGAACCTTGCGGCTATGATAGCGGCGCAAGGCTTGCTGGTAGCGCGCTGCTCACACAGCCGCCCGAAGACGATCTTCCACGAGGAGCGTTGCGTCATCTTGCCGCAATTGCTCATGCTCAAGCTCATCATAAGCGAGCACTCGTGGTTGTAGGAGATATGCCCTAGAGGCAATAATAAATGATATTATTTATCTCCGAGTTCATAATTATGTTTATGTTCCATGCTATAACTGCAATGATTCTCGAGTCTACAATATCCACGAGGCTCGGAGGAAGACTCAAATGCACGTGTGGAATAATAAACGGTAAGAAGTATTCCTAGTCAGGCCTCTAAGACTAGCTCAAGTGTTGCATGATGATTCTGTTTTCCTGGTCATGGGCATGTCTATGCCAGCAACTTTGAGGGCACAATGTTAAGAGAACATTTGTGTTGAATCGACCCGGATTGATGTTATGCTATGAGATTCATTCGTCACAAGTTTATTGGTACATAACACAGAGATGGTTAACGTTTGCATGATTCCTTAGACCATGAGAGTATCGAGTTTCTTCATGCTTGCTTCATGAACTTTGGGGTTTGTTAAACGTCATCCGTAAATGGGTGGCTATTACGGCGGCTTACGGGTTCATGGAAAAGTGTGTCAAGTAACTTGATAGCTCAAGATTGGGATTTGCTCCTCCAACGATGGAGAGATATCTCTGGGCCCTCTCGGTGTTACGGTATCCATCATCGTCTGGCCAGACACTTTGTGATTTGATCACGGGGATGCCGGAACACGATAACGAGAAAAGAGAACAATACCGGTAACGAGGTAACTAGCATAGTGGACAAGTTGTTGATCCACGGGAATGCCAACATGTCTCACCTCGGGTATTTGTAACATATCGCGAAGCAACAGGAATAGCACATGGCAACTGGAGGTTCACTAGAATATTTATTCGTGTGGGTATAGGGGTCAATATGGGTATCCACGGCTCCGATGTTGATCATTGATTGGAAGGGGTTCCGGGTCATGTCTATACTTCACCGAACCTATAGGGTCACACGATTAAGGGTCATCTATCTGCTGAATACTAGACAGGGAGTCTGAGAGAAAATCACCGAAAAAGTTTCGGACACCGAAAAGTTTCGGACAGCGGAATCGTACCGCAGAGAGAGGTCATCGGATAAGTTTCGATGATACCGAAAAGTTGTTTCGGGATACACCATTAAGTCAAATTGGTTTCGGCACATGCCTGATAATTCTTGGAGGATGCCAGAATCATTCTAGAAGCTTTTTGGAATTTTCTGAGATAAAAACCGGAAATGTTCCGGAGCTGCCGGAGCCACTTCAGATGCGTTTCGCAGATGAAAATCACTAAAACCGGAATTCTTTCGGAACGCGTTGAAAATCATTATAGTGGGTACTGGAAATGTTCTTAGCCCACATAAATATTTTCAGTTCGATCAGACGCTGAAAAATGTCGTCGTGAATAGTGAAAATCAGCTTTATGGTTACTTTATGGAAAGCCACCTTTTGGGGCTTTGCTCCAAAAGATCTTGGGGATGACATGGATGGATAGGAGCCATTTTTTGGGCCCCTCATGGGGGTGTGGCCGGCCACATGGGGTATCCCCCCTTGGGGACCTTCTTGTTGATTGGTTTCACTCCTAGGTCCTTGTGGAAGGACTTCATTCATGTGCATTTTGGGTTTTTTGTGAAACTACCCTACCCCCTTGGGATTTCCTATAAATAGAGGTGGAGGGGCAGCCCTCCACACTCATCCCTTGCTCTCATACACATACCATGCATTATCTGGCTTCTTCTCTCCCTCCCACGAAAAGAGTTTCGTAGAGCCGTAAGGCTGTCTAGGTTCCGGCAGGAACTAGTTCTGGACGGCGAAGCCCTGCCGGATAGATGACACCGTATGTGTGCAACTCTGTAGAGAGATCGTAGTTTCGGTCTTAGTTCGTGAGTGCCTCCCGAAGGGCTATCCATGTGACCGTCCGAGTTTCGAAGGTCCTCCCGAAGGGCTGTCCGAGTGACCGTTCGAGTTTCGAAGGTCCTCCCGAAGGGCTGTCCGCGACACCGTCCGGGGGACTGTTCGACCGCCTCCCGGAGGGCTGTCTGAGGAGCAGATGAGGGTATACATCCTCGCGGTTGGGAGGTTGTAAATCCTAGCTGCGGGGATCTGCACCGCCGATCATCATCGACTCTACTTCCCGCTGCGCTACAAGTCGGTAACGAAAAAGATCAAACCATGTATGCAGTCTCCATAGTGGTCCTGGGCTGGTGCGTAGGTCGGAAAATTTTTGTTTTCTGCTGCGTTCCCCTTCAGTGGTGACCCATATGTGAGTTCCGTGGAGAGAACTGCTTCTGCCCCGTAAACGAGGGAGAAGGGTGTCTGGCTGGTGGCTCGATTTGGTGTCGTTCTGATTGACCAAAGAACCGCCGGCAATTCGTCGATCCAGCGTCTTCCGCACTTGTGCAGCCTGTCAAAAGTCTTCGTTCGGAGGCCCCACAACACTTCTGCATTGGCTCTCTAAGCTTGGCCATTGCTCCGTGGATGTGCAATAGAGGCAAAACAGACCTTGCTGCCGAGGTCCTGGATGTATTGCATGAAGGTGTGGCTCGTGAACTGCGTGCCATTGTCGGTGATGACTCTGTTTGGCACGCCAAAACGGCAGACTAGCCCCTTGAAGAACTTGACAGCTGATTGTGCTGTCACCTTTCTCACTGCTTTCGACGGCACGGGGAAAGGGGCCCAGTATGTCGAGTCCCCAGACGGAAAATGGCCAGGAAAGAGGGATGGTTTGGAGAGCTTGAGATGGTTGATGAAGCTTCTTTGAATGGAACTGGCACGCTTCACACTTGGTTACTAGTGCAGTCGCATCCTGGAGGGCTGTGGGCCAGAAGAAACCTTGCCGGAATGCTTTGCCGGCAAGGGCTCTTGACCCTATGTGGGAGCCACATATGCCTCCGTGTATCTCCGCCAACAGCTCCAGTCCTTCCTCCCGGGGAATGCACTTCAATTTCACACCATTCGGCCTTTTTCTGTACAGAACGTCATCGACGAATTGATACATGGCAGACCGACGGGCTACTTTCTCTGCTTCTTCCTGCTCCTCAGGAAGCTCCCCTATTTGGAGAAATTGAACGGTATGCCGCGCCCATGCCGGAGCCTGAGGTTCGACGGCAAGGACTAAAGGCGTCTCTTCTGCCGTGGGAGCGGTTGCCTCTACGGCCAGGGCTGGACGCCCTGCCGGAGTCTATTGTCCCACGGCAGGCTCAGTGTCTCCGGCAATATCCTTGCCGGCGGCTCCGGGGAGCTCGGCGGGAAAGTACTTGCCGGGTCCTGATTTCCTCCGCTTGTTCTGCTCTGTGATGGCTCAACGGATGGATGAGTTAATCGAAGCACAAAAGTACCTGGTTCCACAGGTAGTTTGAGGGCAGCACGTTTTGAAAAGTAGTCGGTGATGCTGTTCTCCAACAGGGGAACATGCTCCGCTTGTATACCATCAAAACGCTCCTCTAGCTTCCTCACTTCATCCACGTAGGCCTCCATCAACGGACTTTGATAATCCTTATTAACTTGCTTGACGACAAGCTGCGAATCACCCCTGATGATGAGTTTCTTGATTCCGAGGTCTGCCGCGATCCTGAGACCGGCAAGCAGCCCCTCGTACTCGGCAGTGTTGTTCGTCGACATCTCCCTGAGGAAGTGCATCTGGACAACATAATTGAGGTGCTCTCTGGTGGGTGCAATGAGCAGCACATCGGCACCGGCGCCTTGCAGCGAGAAAGCCCCATCAAAGTACATAATCCAGTCATGAGTTGTTTCCTTGCCGGGGAGAGTGGTCTCCTGGATCTCTTCATCAGGCGTTGAGGTCCATTCTGCAATGAACTCCGCCAAGACTCTACTCTGGATTGTTGAAGTCCTCTCAAACTTTAAACCAAAACTTGATAGCTCCAAGGACCACTCCACAATCCTCCCGGTCGCGTCTGGGTTATGTAATATCCGTTGCAACGGGAGGCGAGTGGCGACGGTGATCTTGTGTGCTTGGAAGTAATGACGCAGCTTCCTCGAGGCCATAAGGAGGCCGAAGAGCAGTTTCTGCACACCGGAGTACCTTGACCTAGCCCCCTGCAAGAGGGAGCTAACAAAGTAGACCCGGTGCTGCATCATCTTCTTCTTTGGCACCACTTCAGTTGGTTGTGTCACCTCGGCCCCAGTGGCGTCAGGCTCTATTGTCACTATCACTTCCTCGTCAACCTCTCTCTGCGCCACTAGCGCAGCACTGACCACTTGATTCATTGCCGCTAGATACAGCAGCAACGGCTCGTGTGGTTTAGGCGCAACTAGTATTGGCGTAGAGGAGATGTATTTTTTTTAAATCCTGCAGCGCTGCTTCGGCTTCTAGGGTCCATTCCATTGGGCCCGCCTTTTTCAAAACCTTGAAAAAGGGAAGGGCGCGCTTGGCGGACTTGGAGATGAATCTGCTCATGGCGGCAACGCAGCCAGCAAGCCGACACACATCCTTGATCCACCTGGGCGCCTCAATCTGCTCAATGGCCTTGATCTTCTCCGAGTTCGCCTCGATCCCACACTGCGACACAAAGAACCCGAGAAGCTTGCCGGACGGAACGCCGAAGATACACTTCTCAGGGTTCAGCTTGAGGTTGATTCTGCGCAGGTTCGCAAACATCTCTTCTAAATCTGGTATGAGTGTTACTCTGTCCTTGGTTTTGACCACTATGTCATCCATATAAGCTTCCATATTTCTATGCGGCTGGGGTTCAAAACCAATCTAGACCGCTCTCGCAAACGTTGAGCCAGCACTCTTCAACCCGAAGGCATCCGTATAAAACAATACGTGCCACATGGGGTGATGAACGTCGTCTTCTCTTCATCGTCTCTTGTCATGAAGATCTGGTGGTACCCTGAGTAAGCGCCAAGGAATGATAACAGGTCACACCCAGCCGTGGAATCTACAATCTGGTCGATGTGCGGCAATGGGAAAGGATCTTTTGGGCAAGCCTTATTGATGTCTGTGTAGTCAATACACAACCTCCACTTCCCATTCACCTTGCGCATGACCATGGGATTGGCCAGCCACGTTGGGTGGAGCACTCCCCTCACCAAGCATGCCGCTTCCAGTTTCTTGATCTCCTCTGTGATGAACTCCTGCCGTTCCAAAGCTTGCTTTCTGACCTTCTGCTTGACCGGTCGTGCATGAGGGCAGACAGCAAGGTGGTGCTCA
Organism: Triticum aestivum; assembly: GCF_018294505.1. Taxonomy (NCBI): domain Eukaryota; kingdom Viridiplantae; phylum Streptophyta; class Magnoliopsida; order Poales; family Poaceae; genus Triticum; species Triticum aestivum. The sequence continues at coordinate 21,480,248 of NC_057799.1, forward strand.
ATCACGTCCCTGGGAACGCCGGGGATGTCGGATGCTTGCCACGCAAACACATCGACATTCGCCCAAAGGAAGGTGAC
>NC_057799.1:21480611-21481508 GCF_018294505.1 Triticum aestivum
CTTCTTGGTCTCTGGTGGCATAGCTCTGGACTTCTTGCTCTTGCCGGTGGAGCTCTCTGGCACGTCCTCGACGGGAGCACTACACTCCGAAGAGCTGCGCTTGCCGGAGTGGGTGCGAGAGGTCTTGCAGGTCTTCTTCCCTCAGTACTCGGGAAAACCTTATACACAGAATCTTAGCAGCAGCGCGGCCCAAAAAGAAGCGCTACTGCTAATTAGCAGTAGCGTGTGTGAGAAAACCGCGCTACTAATAATCCGGTAGCAGTAGCGCTCTAGGTGAAACAAGCGCTACTACTATAATTGCCACGGCGTTGCCTCCAGGCTAGATATAGTAGTAGCGCCCTTCCCTGGACGCGCTACTGCTAAAGTACTTAGTAGCAGCGTTTTTTTTCAAAACTCACTGCTGCTAAGTATTGCACCTAATTAAGCTTAGTCCCATACTGCTAAGCGAACAAGGTGTTGACCACCTTAAATATGTTACTTCTCAAACTATCTCGAGCACTTGGTCTTCATTGAACTATATGTGTAGGATTTATGGCTGCAATATGAATCTTCACCAGTACCTATACAGGTACTGTGAGGATTCATGTTGACTATTTAGATTCTACACAAAAAGATCAAAGATGACCAATGTATATTTTTGATGCGTGCTTTGACTTAGCAGTAGTGTTTTTTTCCTAAAGTGCGCTACTGCTAGTTTAACTTAACCACCCGCGGGCTCAAAATTTTATTAAGTCCTGCTTCCCCACTCTCCCCCTGTTCCCCTAACTCCTTTGTCGCCGCCGCCCAACCCCGAGCCTGCCCTCACCGCCACCGCCCGAGGCCGCCCTCAACCTCACCGCCGCCGCCCGCCGCCGCTCTCGACCTCACCGTTGCCGCCCTCGACCTCACCGCCGCCGC
>NC_057799.1:21481960-21525406 GCF_018294505.1 Triticum aestivum
GCTCTCTCTGCTTAGTTAGTAGATGTTTTTTAGTAGTAGATGTTAATTTAGGGTTCATAGATAATGATTTTTAGTAGTAGTAGATGTTAATTAGTAGTAGTGATGGTCCTAGTTAACTAGGGCAGTATGGTTAATAGTAGATGTTTTTTACTATTGTATAATGTAGTTTTGTTTACTGTTTTTAGTAAGTGTTTAAAATAATTAGTAAGTAAATTAATAAACTAGTTGAACTAGTTTAGTTTTAGTTGAACTAGTTTAGTAAGTAAATTAATAAACTAGTTGAATTAGTTGAATTAATAGAACTAATGTATTTTTAGTAAGAAAATTAATATAACTAGTTGAACTACTTTATTTTTAGAAAGAATTAGTTTTTTTCTATGTATAGTAAGTTTATATTTAGTAAGAACTAGTTGAATTAATAGAACTAGTTGAACAAGTCATATTTGTTATTATTTGTTTAGTTTAAGCAATTATTCGGGATGTATTAGTTATAACTTATAGGGTTTTTGCTTTTGCAGAAATCAAGGAGCCCCTCCATCATCCCCGCCGTCGTCCCCGTCACCGATCCCCTCCGACCTCACGGTGAGACCAGCCAAATCTCCATGTCAATATGAGTCCTATAAGATATATATAATGTAGATAAAAACATGTATATCCTGTGTTGCTCAAATAGGATATGTGGTTGCCCAAGTGGCCGGTCATGTTTAGGTTACATCTCCGAGTGGCCTATGTTTTGCCGGAGTGTTGATTAATTTCCATTCCGGAAAATTTCAGGCGCTCGATATGTCCTTTTTTAGCAAAGGTCATGCCGGATTTTTCCGTGAATTCTGGCATGACTTGTGCTAGAATATGTAGGAAATATCGAGTGGCCTGGATTTTTAGTACATATATTTAATTGTACAAGTTTAATCTTTGAATTATGAACGTAGGAAATGTCGTACTCGGACGACGAAACTCTCCCCGGGGAGTGCAGCTGGTGCCACAACGATCGAGGTCTGTGCGACAGGTGCCCTCACCTGGACGAAGATCGGCGCTTCAGCATTAAGCTCGAGGAGACCTTCGATGTTGAAACGGTACACAACAACGACAAGTGTTTTTTTCGTAATTAAGCATGACTACAACTATTTCAATGTCTAATTTTCATCTTTTACAATTCGACTAGCTTATCCCGTGCCATGCAAGACGCTATGTCTTCGAGAGGATGGATTTTGAAGACCATGAAAATTTTGAAACAAAGAAAATACACCTGAGGACCCATCATGATATGGATTTTGAAGTAAATCTGTACAGTTCTCAGAGCGTAACCCATTTTGGTTGCCAAAATTGGGAAGCACTTTGCAAAATGTATGGTTTTTATGAGGGTATGATTGTCACCATGGATCTTTGTGATCCTGACATCGAGCAAAACAATATGAACATTTGGGTCCTTGTTGATACGCTTCCGATTCTACCGCTATGTGAGTTTCTCAAACATAGTTATTAACTAATTTATATTGTTTATTTCAAAATAGTTGACAGTTTATTTCGATTGACAGCTTATTTTCATTCTTCAAAGAATGTGCGGAAGATGGTAGACAAAACCCGCTACACCGACGGCTCCAAATTAACTTATAAGGAGAAAAATCATCTGATCGCATTTTGTACTTACTTTGAGAATTACAATACCTATTATCGAACTCCTCCAAATTATGGTGCATACGTGCCACTAGTGCACGTGTTGAACCATGATAATTTCTATGGAGATACCCTGGTAAGATTTTTTACTATTACGACATCCGTGCATCTTTTTTGCATACTTCTAAAACTAGTACATCATTGCTAACTACGAAGTTATTACTATGTCTTTCAACAGAAAATCCCGATGGATTGTGTGCCTCATGTGATGTATCAGAATGGTCGCCTTGAAGTTCTGAACATATAGCCAGGTCATCCTATGGATCTCACCTGTGCATATCGGATTTCTAAAACCGGTGAACACATGCTAATCAAAGAATGGAAAAAATGTTTGGACATTCGTAAGGAGGTTCTTGGAAGCAACATTAAGCGAAAGGGAAGAATTGGAGACAGGATAATCTGCATTCTCCATAATGGAGAGCCAGGGGCTATCTGGTTTTTTGCTATTTTACCTTAGAGAATATAGTAGGTCCAAAGAGAATGAAGTAGGTCCTATGAGGTACAATATGTTTATTATGTGGTACAATGTGTTAGAGTTGCTGATGAGGAGTAGTTGTGATTATGACTAGTGACCAACTTGCTATGTGATGTCTCATCGATGGAAACGATGATCATGAGGAGGTGTTATATGACAATGATGTATTATGATGATAAGTTGTTAATGATATGATGATGATGATGATGATGATATTTATTATATCATTGCGTGAAAGAACCGCGGATTAGTTTCAAGTGGATGTCCATACACTTGAAACTAGTCTACGGTCCTTTCACCCAGTGATGTAATAACTCATTATGATGTAAAAACAATCTCTAAATTGCTTCTCTATGAAAACTTGTATAGAGGTGTATGAATACAACATGAAATAAAAAAGAAATAAAATACGGAATAATAGTAGTAGCGCGGGCTGGGAGAAGCGCTACTAGTAACTACCAGTAGCGCTGTGTGGAGAAAGCGCTACTACTAAGTAGGTATAGCAGTAGCGTGGGTTAACCAACACAACTGCTAACCTTTAGCTGTAGGGCCGTACCAGTAGCGCACCTGCCAGCGCTACTCATAGGCCTAAAACTCGCGCTGCTGCTAGGCTTTTCCCTAGTAGTGCCTCCCGGGGCTTCAGCGGCAGGAGCAAGTGCCTTGGCGGTGGTTGGGGCAACTGCCTCCCGGTAGAGCTGGTCGGCGCAGATCAGCGCGTCTTTCTTGTCGGAGGGGACTGATGTCTAATACACAACCTTCTTCTTGTAGACGTTGTTGGGCCTCCAAGTGCAGAGGTTTGTAGGACAGTAGCAAATTTCCCTCAAGTGGATGACCTAAGGTTTATCAATCCGTGGGAGGCGTAGGATGAAGATGGTCTCTCTCAAGCAACCCTGCAACCAAATAACAAAGAGTCTCTTGTGTCCCCAACACACCCAATACAATGGTAAATTGTATAGGTGCACTAGTTCGGCGAAGAGATGGTGATACAAGTGCAATATGGATGGTAGATAAAGGTTTTTGTAATCTGAAAATATAAAAACAGCAAGGTAACTAATCATAAAAGTGAGCGTAAACGGTATTGCAATGCGTTGAAACAAGGCCTAGGGTTCGTACTTTCACTAGTGCAAGTTCTCTCAACAATAATAACATAATTGGATCATATAAATATCCATCAACATGCGAAAAGAGTCACTCCAAAGCCACTAATAGCGGAGAACAAACAAAGAGATTATTGTAGGGTACGAAACCACCTCAAAGTTATTCTTTCGGATCAATCTATTCAAGAGTTCGTACTAGAATAACACCTTAAGACACAAATCAACCAAAACCCTAATGTCACCTAGATACTCCAATGTCACCTCAAGTATTCGTGGGTATGATTATACGATATGCATCACACAATCTCAGATTCATCTATTCAACCAACACAAAGAACTTCAAAGAGTGCCCCAAAGTTTCTACCGGAGAGTCAAGACGAAAACGTGTGCCAACCCCTATGCATAAGTTCACAAGGTCACTGAACCCGCAAGTTGATCACCAAAACATACATCAAGTGGATCACGTGATATCCCATTGTCAACACAGATAAGCACATGCAAGACATACATCAAGGTATCTCAAATCCTTAAAGACTCATTCCGATAAGATAACTTCAAAGGGAAAACTCAATCCATTACAAGAGAGTAGAGGGGGAGAAACATCATAAGATCCAACTATAATAGCAAAGCTCGCGATACATCAAGATCGTACCACCTCAAGGACACGAGAGAGAGAGAGATCAAACACATAGTTACTGGTACATACCCTCAGCCCCGAGGGTGAACTACTCCCTCCTCATCATGGAGAGCGCCGTGATGATGAAAATGGCCACCAGTGAGGGATCCCACCTCCGGCAGTGTGCCGGAACAGGGTCCCGATTGGTTTTTGGTGGCTACAGAGGCTTGCGGCGGCGGAACTCCCGATCTATTCTATTCCCCGAAGGTTTTTGGGTATATGGGAATATATAGGAGAAAGAAGTCGGTAATTGGAGCCACGAGGGGCCCACGAGGGTGGAGGGCACGCCGAGGGGGGTGGGCGAGCCCCCCTGCCTCGTGCTCTCCTCGTTGATCCCCTGACGTGCACTCCAAGTCTCCCGTATTGCTTTCTTTCCAAAAATAACTTTTCCAAAGGTTTCATTCCGCTTGGACTCCGTTTGATATTCCTTTTCTGCGAAACACTGAAACAAGGGAAAAACAGAAACTGGCACTGGGCTCTGGGTCAATAGGTTAGTCCCAAAAGTAATATAAAAGTGCATAGTAAAGCCCATAAAACATCCAAGATGGATAATATAATAGCATGAATACTTCATAAATTATAGATACGTTGGAGACGTATCAGGGACGGTGATGATATTCATCGGCCTTGGCATCTTCAGTGTGTTATAGGCGTAATGTGACGCCGACATGAACTTGGCCAGCGCTGGGCAGCCAAGGATCCCGTTGTAAGGCAAGGGGATCTTGGCAACATCAAAGACAATCCTCTCTGTCATGTAGTTCAAGTCGCGTCCAAACGTCACGGGCAGCGTGACCTTTCCCTTTGGCTGACTTCTTCTCGGATTGACCCCCTGAAACATGCCCGTTTCTTCGAGGTCCCCGTCAGGAATCTGCAGCCTCTTTATCATAGCAGGTGAGATCAAGTTCAGGCCGGCCCCGCCATCAACTGGCATCTTCGTCACCATGAGGTTGCGTATCGTTGGTGAGACCAACAACGGCAACCACCCGACCGTAGTTATGCGATCAGGGTGATCCTCGGTGTCAAAAATGATAGGGACCACTTCAGCGGCTTCTGGGCATCGAACGATGGTTCTGCTGCTGTAATCTCACGCGCCCATTGCTTGAGCTGGCGGTGAGAGGTATGCAGAGAAGCACCACCGTCGACGCACATGGCCTCCGTAGCCTTCTGGAACTCTTGCTCGCCGGACTCGTCGTCCTCATCGTGATCATCATCTTCTTGCTTCTTGTCGCGGCCCCGGGCGGGCCTCTCTTGTTGGTTATCTTTGCCGCGGCAACCTCCTTGGCCGCCACGCTTCTTGCCGGATCCCTCGGCACCATCCTGACCCTTCTCCTTGTCCCGCCTCTCGTATTCAGCTTTTTGCTTCTTGGTAAGGAGCTCGACTTGTCGATAGTTCTGGAGGTCGTGGCCCTTGGTGCGATGGATCTTGCAGTATTGCTTGTCGGGCCTTCCTGGCTTGTCGGCAGCCGCCAAGGCTCGGCAGGCGGCACACCCAGCAATCTCCTTGTCGGGGTCATCTGCCTTGGTCTTCTTGGCGGTGCCGGATCCCTCAACGGCAAGCACGGCTTTACCCTTACGCTTCATGTTGCGGCGTTGGCCCTTTTTCGCCGGGGTGGCAACGTCTTCGTCTGAGGAGTCGGTTTCCACGCCGGCATCTTCGCCGGGGTACTTCCTTCCCTCTTCAGCTCGAGCACACCTGTCGGCCAGAACGTAGAGTTCTGCCACATCCTTCACCTTGTTCATCGCCAGCTCTTCACGCATCTTGCGGTTTCGCACATTCTAATGGAATGCGCTGATGATGGTGGCGGGGTGAACGTCCGGGATGTTGTACTGCACTCGGCTGAACCTCTGTATGTACTTGCGCGGGCTTTCGCCTTCTTTCTGGGGGATGAAATGCAAGTCGCTTGCCTGGCCATGAGCTTGGTGGCCTCCCGTAAAGGCGCCAACAAATTCATGGCAAAAATCCGACCAGGAAGAGATAGAATCTACTGGCAAGTGCATCTAGCCCCGGGCATTCGGTCTTTTCGGTTTGTTCGGTTCGGTCTTTTCGGTCTTCCAATAATTCCGTCTTCCAGAATTGAAGACCGAAATAATTTTGGTCTTTTCGGTTCTTCACTATTTGGTCTTCGGTCTTTACAATTCGGTCTTCGGTCCCGACCAAATAGACCAAATTAATTTGCTAGAACTCATATTCATGTTACTTCCAGACTTCCAGTACCAATACATGTCTATATTTGAGAGCAGAAAGTACCGATACATGTTTATATGCAACAGCAAGTAGCAAAGTACCAGTACATGTTTACATTTGAGAGCAAGTAACAAGATTCATATGACACAAAGTAAGAACATTCATGATTCATGGTCCAGCAACAAGATTCATGCATGCATAATCATTTCTATTTGAAAGAAAGTAAGAAGATTCGTCTCCTGCTTCTGCAGCTGCTGCTTCTGCATCTGCCTCTGCCTCTACACTCATAAATGCATCTTGATTCTCATTCAGTTTGTCATCATGTTCAGAAAACATCTAAAAAAAGAGGACATTGGTCTGTCAAACAACGTTGACCTGATCAAATCACAACATAAATGTACACCATGTATATATCTAGTTTCAGGAAACAAACACAAATGCATTACTGTGTATGCAGTACTAAAGTATTGAAGCTGCTAACATTTGACACAAAACAAGCACAAATACAGTGTTCTATTTGTTGTCCCCAAGTGCTAACATTTGACACAAAGCAAGGGCATGTATATTATAAGTGAACATTAAATAGCTTTAAGCCCTTATCGTTTAAAAGAAGCTTTAACTTATCGCCCGCACAGAAGAAACTGCCTCGGCAACAGTTCCCCACAAGGGGGGCATTTGAAGTATGCTAATGCACTCCCAGTGCCAGATTTCAACTTCTTAGCTGGCACAGTGGCGTCGGGATCAAAACAAGAACCTTTTGTGGTGCTATAAGAGATACCTAATATGCAAATGTTCCTGCTGTTGGGGAACCTAGTAATTTCAAAAATTTCCTACGCACACGCAAGATCATGGTGATGCATAGCAACGAGATGGGAGAGTGTTGTCCACGTACCCTCGTAGACCGATAGCGGAAGCGTTATCACAACGCGGTTGATGTAGTCGTACGACTTCACGATCCGACCGATCAAGTACCGAACGCACGGCACCTCTGAGTTCTACACAGGTTCAGCTCGATGACGTCCCTCGAACTCCGATCCAGCCGAGTGGTGAGGGAGAGTTTTGTCAGCACGACGGCGTGGTGACGATGATGATGTTCTACCGACGCAGGGCTTCGCCTAAGCTCCGCAATGATATTATCGAGGTGTAATTTGGTGGAGGGGGGCACCGCACACGGCTAAAAGATCTCAAGGATCAATTGTTGTGTCTCTGGGGTGCCCCCTGCCCCCGTATATAAAGGAGCAAGGGAGAAGGAGGCCCGCCCTAGGAGGGGGCGCACCAAGTGTGGAGTCCTACTAGGACTCCCTAGTCCTAGTAGGATTCCACCTCCCATATGGAATAGGAAAAGAGGAAGGGAAAAAGAAAAGGAAGGAAGGGGGCGCCCCCCTTCCCTAGTCCAATTCGGACCAGACCAAGGGGAGGGGTGCGGCCACCCTTGAGGCCCTTTTTCTTCTTTCCCGTATGGCCCAATCAGGCCCAATACGTATTCCCGTAACTCTCCGGTACTCCGAAAAATACCCGAATCACTCGGAACCTTTCGAAATCCGAATATAGTCGTCCAATATATCGATTTTTACGTCTCGACCATTTCGAGACTCCTCGTCATGTCCCAGATCTCATCCGGGACTCGGAACTCCTTCGGTACATCAACATACATAAACTCATAATAAAACTGTCATCGTAACTTTAAGCGTGCGGACCCTACGGGTTCGAGAACTATGTAGACATGACCGAGACATCTCTCCGGTCAATAACCAATAGCGGGACCTGGATGCCCATATTGGCTCCCACATATTCTACGAAGATCTTTATCGGTCAGACCGCATAACAACATACGTTGTTCCCTTTGTCATCGGTATGTTACTTGCCCGAGATTCGATCGTCGGTATCTCGATACCTAGTTCAATCTCGTTACCGGCAAGTCTCTTTACTCGTTCCGTAACACATCATCCCGCAACTAACTTATTAGTCACAATGCTTGCGAGGCTTATAGTGATGTGCATTACCGAGTGGGCCCAGAGATACCTCTCCGACAATCGGAGTGACAAATCCTAATCTCGAAATACGACAACCCAACAAGTACCTTTGGAGACACCTGTAGAGCACCTTTATAATCACCCATTTACGTTGTGACGTTTGGTAGCACACAAAGTGTTCCTCCGATAAACGGGAGTTGCATAATCTCATAGTCAGAGGAACATGTATAAGTCATGAAGAAAGCAATAGCAACATACTAAACGATCGGGTGCTAAGCTAACGGAATGGGTCAAGTCAATCACGGCATTCTCCTAATGAGGTGATCTCGTTAATCAAATGACAACTTATGTCTATGGCTAGGAAACATAACCATCTTTGATTAACGAGCTAGTCAAGTAGAGGCATACTAGTGACACTCTGTTTGTCTATGTATTCACACATGTATTATGTTTCCGGTTAATACAATTCTAGCATGAATAATAAACATTTATCGTGATACAAGGAAATAAATAATACTTTATTATTGCCGCTAGGGCATATTTCCTTCAGTCTCCCACTTGCACTAGAGTCAGTAATCTAGTTCACATCGCCATGTGATTTAACATCAATAGTTCACATCACCATGTGATTAACACCCATAGTTCACATCGTCATGTGATCAACACCCAAAGGGTTTACTAGAGTCAGTAATCTAGTTCACATCGCTATGTGATTAACACCCAAAGAGTACTACGGTGTGATCATGTTTTGCTTGTGAGATAATTTTAGTCAACGGGTCTGTCACATTCAGATCCGTAAGTATTTTGCAAATTTCTATGTCTACAATGCTCTGTACGGAGCTTCTCTAGCTAATTGATCCCACTTTCAATATGTATCTAGACCGAGACTTAGAGTCATCTAGATTTAGTGTCAAAACTTGGATTGACGTAACCCTTTACGACGAACCTTTTGTCACTTCCATAATCGAGAAACATTTCCTTATTCCACTAAGGATAATTTTGACCGCTGTCCAGTGATCTACTCCTAGATCACTATTGTACTCCCTTGCCAAAATCAGTGTAGGGTATACAATAGATTTGGTACACAGCATGGCATACTTTATAGAACCTATGGCCAAGGCATAGGGAATGACTTCCATTCTCGTTCTATCTTCTGCCGTGGTCGGGCTTTGAGTCTTACTCAATTTCATACCTTGTAACACAGTCAAGAACTTCTTTCTTTGACTGTTGTATTTTGAACTACTTCAAAATCTTATTAAGGTATGTACTCATTGAAAAAACTTATCAAGCGTCTTGATCTATCTCTATAGATCTTGATGCTCAATATGTAAGCAGCTTCACCGAGGTCTTTCTTTTGAAAAACTCCTTTCAAACACTCCTTTATGCTTTGCAGAATAATTCTACATTATTTCCGATCAACAATATGTCATTCACATATACTTATCAGAAATGCTGTAGTGCTCCCACTCACTTTCTTGTAAATACAGGCATCACCGCAAGTCTGTATAAAACTATATGCTTTGATCAACTTATCAAAGCGTATATTCCAACTCCGAGATGCTTGCACCAGTCCATTGATGGATCGCTGGAGCTTGCATATTTTGTTAGCACCTTTAGGATTGACAAAACCTTCTGGTTGTATCATATACAACTCTTCTTTAATAAATCCATCAAGGAATGCAGTTTTGTTTATCCCTTTGCCAGATTTCATAAAATGCGGCAATTGCTAACATGATTCGGACAGACTTAAGCATAGATACGAGTGAGAAACTCTCATCGTAGTCAACATCTTGAACTTGTCGAAAACCTTTTTGCGACAATTCTAGCTTTGTAGATAGTGATACTACTATCAGCGTCCGTCTTCCTCTTGACAATCCATTTATTCTCAATTGCCTGCCGATCATCGGGAAAGTCAACCAAAGTCCACACTTTGTTCTCATACATGGATCTCATCTCAGATTTCATGGCCTCAAGCCATTATGCGGAATCTGGGCTCACCATCGCTTCTTCATAGTTCGTAGGTTCGTCATGGTCTAGTAACATAACCTCCAGAACAGGATTACCGTACCACTCTGGTGCGGACCTTACTCTGGTTGACCTACAAGGTTTAGTAACAACTTGATCTGAAGTTTCATGATCATCATCATTAACTTCCTCACTCATTGGTATAGACGTCACAGGAACCGTTTCTTGTGATGAACTACTTTCCAATAAGGGAGAAGGTACAGTTACCTCATCAAGTTCTACTTTCCTCCCACTCACTTCTTTCGAGAGAAACTCCTTCTCTATAAAGGATCCATACTTAGCAACGAATGTCTTGCCTTCGGATCTGTGATAGAAGGTGTACCCAACTGTCTCCTTTGGGTATCCTATGAAGACACATTTCTCCGGTTTGGGTTTGAGCTTATCAGGATGAAATTTTTTCACATAAGCATCGCAACCCCAAAATTTTAAGAAATGACAACTTTGGTTTCTTGCCAAACCACAGTTCATAAGGCGTCGTCTCAACGGATTTTGATGGTGCCCTATTTAACGTGAATGTAGCTGTCTCTAATGCATAACCCAAAACGATAGTGGTAAATTGCTAAGAGACATCATAGATTGCACTATATCCAATAAAGTACGGTTATGACGTTCGGACACACCATTACACTGTGGTGTTCCAGGTGGCGTGAGTAGTGAAACTATTTCTTATTGTTTTAACTGAAGGCCAAACTCGTAACTCAAATATTTTACCTCTGCGATCATATCGTGGAAACTTTTATTTTCTTGTTACGATGATTCTCCACTTCACTCTAAAATTCTTTGAACTTTTCAAATGTTTCATACTTTGTGTTTCATCAAGTAGATATACCCATATCTGCTCAAATCATCTGTGATGGTCAGAAACTAATGATACCTGCTACGAGCCTCAATATTCATCGGACCACATACATCTGTATGTATGATTTCCAACAAATCTGTTGCTCTCTCCATAGTTCCGGAGAACGGCGTTTTAGTCATCTTGCCCATGAGGCACGGTTCGCAAGCATCAAGTGATTCATAATCAAGTGATTCCAAAATCCCATCAGTATGGAGTTTCTTCATGCGCTTTACACCAATATGACCTAAACGGCAGTACCACAAATAAGTTGCACTATCATTATTAACTTTGCATCTTTTGGCTTCAATATTATGAATATGTGTATCACTACGAACGAGATCCAACAAACCATTTTCATTGGTGTGTATGACCATAAAGGTTTTATTCATGTAAACAGAACAACAATTGTTCTCTAACTTAAATGAATAACCGTATTGCAATAAACATGATCAGATCATATTCATGCTCAACGCAAACACCAAATAACACTTATTTAGTTTCAACACTAATCTCGAAAGTACAGGGAGTGTGCGATGATGATCATATCAATCTTGGAACTACTTCCAACATACATCATCACCTCGCCTTTTACTAGTCTATGTTTATTCTGCAACTCCCGTTTTCGAGTTACTACTCTTTAGCAACTGAACCAGTATCAATTACCGAGGGGTTGCTATAAACACTAGTAAAGTACACATCAATAATTTGTATATCAAATATACCTTTGTTCACTTTTACTAGTCTCTGTTTATTCTGCAACTCCCGTTTCGAGTTACTACTCTTAGCAACTGAACCAGTATCAATTACGGAGGGATTGCTATAAACACTAGTAAAGTACACATCAATAATCTGTATATCAAATATACCTTTGTTCACTTTGCCATCCTTCTTATCCACCAAATAGTTGGGGTAGTTCCGCTTCCAGTGACCAGTCCCTTTGCAGTAGAAGCACTTAGTCTCAGGCTTAGGACCAGACTTAGGCTTCTTCACTTGAGCAGCAACTTGCTTGCTGTTCTTTTTGAAGTTCCCCTTTTTCCCTTTGCCCTTTTCTTGAAACTAGCGGTCTTGTCAACCATCAACACTTGAAGTGGCCTCGTCAACCATCAATACTTGATGTTTTTCTTGATTTCTACCATCGTCGATTTCAGCATCACGAAGAGCTCGGGAATTACTTTCGTCATCCCTTGCATACCATAGTTCATCACGAAGTTCTACTAACTTGGTGATGGTGACTAGAGAATTCTGTCAATCACTATTTTATCTGGAAGATAAACTCCCACTTGATTCAAGTGATTGTAGTACCCAGACAATCTGAGCACATGCTCACTAGTTGAGCGATTCTCCTCCATCTTTTTGCTATAGAACTTGTTGGAGATTTCATATCTCTCAACTCGGGTATTTGCTTGAAATATTAACTTCAACTCCTGGAACATCTCATATGGTCCATGACGTTCAAAACGTCTTTGAAGTCTCGATTCTAAGCCGTTAAGCATGGTGCACTAAACTATCAAGTAGTCATCATATTGAGCTAGCCAAACGTTCATAACGTCTGCATCTGCTCCTGCAATAGGTCTGTCACCTAGCGGTGCATCAAGGACATCATTTTTCTGTGCAGCAATGAGGATAATCCTCAGATCACGGATCCAATCCGCATCTTTGCTACTAACATCTTTCAACATAATTTTTCTCTAGGAACAAAAAATAAACACAGGGAAGCAACAACGCGAGCTATTGATCTACAACATAATTTGCAAAATACTATCAGGACTAAGTTCATGATAAATTTAAGTTCAATTAATCATATTACTTAAGAACTCCCACTTAGATAGACATCTCTCTAATCATCTAAGTGATTACGTGATCCAAAGCAACTAAACGATGTCCGATTAACACGTGAGATGGAGTAGTTTCAATGGTGAACATCACTATGTTGATCATATCTACTATATGATTCACGCTCGACCTTTCGGTCTCTGTGTTCCGAGGCCATATCTGTATATGCTAGGCTCGTCAAGTTTAACCTGAGTATTCCGCGTGTGCAACTGTTTTGCACCCGTTGTATTTGAACGTAGAGCCTATCACACCCGATTAACACGTGGTGTCTCAGCACGAAGAACTTTTGCAACGGTGCATACTCAGGGAGAACACTTTTATCTTGAAATTTTAGTGAGAGATCATCTTATAATGCTACCGTCAATCAAAGCAAGATAAGATGCATAAAGGATTAACATCACATGCAATCAATATAAGTGATATGATATGGCCATCATCATCTTGTGCTTGTGATCTCCATCTCCGAAGCACCGTGCTTGTGATCTCCATCTCCGAAGCACCGTCATGATCACCATCGTCACCGGCGCGACACCTTGATCTCCATCGTAGCATCGTTGTCATCTCGCCAACTTATTGCTTTTACGACTATCGCTACCGCTTAGTGATAAAGTAAAACTATTACATGGCGATTGCATCTCATACAATAAAGCAACAACCATATGGCTCCTGCCAGTTGCCGATAACTCGGTTACAAAACATGATCATCTCATACAACACATTATATCACATCATGTCTTGACCATATCACATCACAACATGCCCTGCAAAAACAAGTTAGACGTCCTCTACTTTGTTGTTGCAAGTTTTACGTGGCTGCTACGGGCTTAGCAAGAACCGTTCTTACCTACGCATCAAAACCACAACGATAGTTTGTCAAGTTGGTGCTGTTTTAACCTTCGCAAGGACCGGGCGTAGCCACACTCGGTTCAACTAAAATGAGAGAGACAGACACCCGCCGGTCACCTTTAAGCAACGAGTGCTCGCAACGGTGAAACCAGTCTCGCGTAAGCATACGCGTAATGTCGGTCCGGGCCGCTTCATCTCACAATACCGCTGAACCAAAGTATGACATGCTGGTAAGCAGTATGACTTATATCGCCCACAACTCACTTGTGTTCTACTCGTGCATAGAATCAACGCATAAAACCAGGCTCGGATGCCACTGTTGGGGAACGTAGTAATTTCAAAAATTTCCTACGCACACGCAAGATCATGGTGATGCATAGCAACGAGATGGGAGAGTGTTGTCCACGTACCCTCGTAGACCGATAGCGGAAGCGTTATCACAACGCGGTTGATGTAGTCGTACGACTTCACGATCCGACCGATCAAGTATCGAACGCACAGCACCTCCGAGTTCTACACACGTTCAGCTCGATGACGTCCCTCGAACTCCGATCCAGCCGAGTGTTGAGGGAGAGTTTCGTCAGCACGACGGCGTGGTGACGATGATGATGTTCTACCGACGTAGGGCTTCGCCTAAGCTCCGCAATGATATTATCGAGGTGTAATTTGGTGGAGGGGGCACCGCACACGGCTAAAAGATCTCAAGGATCAATTGTTGTGTCTCTGGGGTGCCCCCCTGCCCCCGTATATAAAGGAGCAAGGGAGGAGGAGGCCCGCCCTAGGAGGGGGCGCACCAAGTGTGGAGTCCTACTAGGACTCCCTAGTCCTAGTAGGATTCCACCTCCCATATGGAATAGGAAAAGAGGAAGGGAAAAAGAGAAGGAAGGAAGGGGGCGCCCCCCTTCCCTAGTCCAATTCGGACCAGACCAAGGGGAGGGGTGCGGCCACCCTTGAGGCCCTTTTTCTTCTTTCCCGTATGGCCCAATAAGGCCCAATACGTATTCCCGTAACTCTCCGGTACTCCGAAAAATACCCGACTCACTCGGAACCTTTCCGAAGTCCGAATATAGTCGTTCAATATATCGATCTTTACGTCTCGACCATTTCGAGACTCCTCGTCATGTCCCCGGTCTCATCCGGGACTCGGAACTCCTTCGGTACATCAACATACATAAACTCATAATAAAACTGTCATCGTAACTTTAAGCGTGCGGACCCTACGGGTTCGAGAACTATGTAGACATGACCGAGACATCTCTCCGGTCAATAACCAATAGCGGGACCTGGATGCCCATATTGGCTCCCACATATTCTACGAAGATCTTTATCGGTCAGACCGCATAACAACATACGTTGTTCCCTTTGTCATCGGTATGTTACTTGCCCGAGATTCGATCGTCGGTATCTCGATACCTAGTTCAATCTCGTTACCAGCAAGTCTCTTTACTCGTTCCGTAACACATCATCCCGCAACTAACTTATTAGTCACAATGCTTGCAAGGCTTATAGTGATGTGCATTACCAAGTGGGCCCAGAGATACCTCTCCGACAATTGGAGTGACAAATCCTAATCTCGAAATACGCCAACCCAACAAGTACCTTTGGAGACACCTGTAGAGCACCTTTATAATCACCCATTTACGTTGTGACGTTTGGTAGCACACAAAGTGTTCCTCCGGTAAACGGGAGTTGCATAATCTCATAGCCAGAGGAACATGTATAAGTCATGAAGAAAGCAATAGCAACATACTAAACGATCGGGTGCTAAGCTAACGGAATGGGTCAAGTCAATCACATCATTCTCCTAATGAGGTGATCTCGTTAATCAAATGACAACTTATGTCTATGGCTAGGAAACATAACCATCTTTGATTAACGAGCTAGTCAAGTAGAGGCATACTAGTGACACTCTGTTTGTCTATGTATTCACACATGTATTATGTTTCCGGTTAATACAATTCTAGCATGAATAATAAACATTTATCGTGATACAAGGAAATAAATAATACTTTATTATTGCCTCTAGGGCATATTTCCTTCACCTGCACTATAAATATTAGTCACTGGAACTGCAGAAAATCTAACATTACGTGATTTCAGAACATTATCACTTTGCTGGTGACATCATGTGTGCTGGCGTTGGTGATTGTGGAACGAATGAGGTGAAGGACTGTCCAGTTTTGTCAATCTTGTCAGGAACAACAGCATGTAGATCAAAAGCGTATTTCCTACAAAACACATTCTGCAGGAGTGCTTATTTTCGTAGGAATCACAGGTTTACAGAAAGGTGGGGTAGCTCACCTTCAGCTGCGAGGTCGAGAACCAAAAGTGGGCAGGTCGTCGGGAGGTGGAGCACCGGCGGCGGACGGCCGCGTCGTAGGTGGTGGAGCGACCGACGGGAGGTTGGGGTTGGCGGCGGCGCAGGGCGACAGTCTTCACGGTCAGGGGCTCAGGACCGCCGCTCGCGGTGCCCGTCTTCACCTGCCAGGCCTACCGCTCGAGCGCCGGTCTTCACCGGCTAGGGCCGCCGCTCAGGCGCCGGTCTTCATTCAGGGGGGGCGCGGCGCGCATCGAGGCAAGCAGCAGGCGGCGGCTAGGGTTAGCAGTGGGAGAACGAGAGATTGGCTGCTGGTGGTTTCTATGAATCGGGATGTGAGGATGTGAGGTCGTGTACTCTACTCTGTAGTTGGGTCTAGTGCGTGACCATTGGGCTGGCCAGACGAGCCTTAGGATGGGCTTTTATTAATCGGTCTATACGGGCTATTCGGTCCTAAACATAGCAGGACCGATCAGACGAAACTAGTTCGGTCTTCTATTTGCACAGACCGTTTTTTATTCGGTCTTTTCTAATTCGGTCTTTTCGGGTTCGGTCTCGTTCTTTTCGGTTTCGGTCATCGGTCTTCGGTTTTTATGCCCGGGGTGAAGTGCATCAACCATGACATAACGTTGGGCTTGAGTGCTGACAGAAAGTAATTGGCAAGCACCTTGTCGTCGCGAACTCCTGCAGCTTGCATCGCGATGGTGTATATGCTGAGGAACTCTGACGGGTGAGTCTTGCCGTTGTACTTTTCGCCAACGTCAGGCTTTAATATGCGGTGAGTTGGCCACTGGAACTGTCGCAGCTCACGAGTAAAGGCCGGACAGCCTACCTCGTAAGGTAAGCCCCCAGGGCCTCCCGGTGCTGGGTGGTCCATAGTGGGTCCTGATCGCCTGTCCGACTGGTGGCGCGCTTCGCGCCGGCGCTCGATGGTGGTTCGAGCGTCTTCATGGGTTCGCTCCCGAAGAACTTGGCGTTGGTCGCGGTGGGTCCGTCGGTCGGACGATGCTATGGAAATGTTATCACACGCGTCGTCGCGACGGACCGGCGCCCGCGGCACCTGGCGAGGAGGAGGAGAATGCAATGTGTCTGCAGTGCCTCCAGTCCTTCCGCCACTGGTGCATGGTGCTTCGACGGAGCGCCGGCCCGAGGGCCCTGCTGGTCGCGGCTCGTCCTTGTTGGCGATGCCGACGAGGCTCCGGATGGTGGCTCTCCACTCGCCGAGCTTCCCCACCGCAGGAGGGAAGTCAAGGAGCAACTGTGCGCGCGCTAAGGCCTTTGTCGGTGTCGGTGTCGGCGGTGGCGAGACCTGCGTGGATCGTGACGTGCTCCGACTTCTAACCACGTTAGAAGGAGCTCTATCACGGTCCTGCGGCTGCATGCCGTCTTCGCCAGTGCCTCGGCGAGCGTGCTGGTCTTCTGCGTCCCGCGAATGGTGCACGGCACTCTTCCCGTAGCGGCGCCCGGAGTCATCAGCGTGGCGACGCCGTTCACCACGCGCAGCCTGAGAGGAGCGCACTGTTCGGACCAGCGTGGGCGTCTTGGAGGTCGCCGTGCCACCCTTGGAGGGCCCCGCGCCGCCTGTGGGGGGCCCGGCTCCATCTTTAGACTTGGTGGCGTGCGGCTCGTTGTTCTATGCACGAATGACGCTGCTCGCCATGCTTCGACTGCTAGAGCAATGTGGGGGGTCGTGGGCCGTGCCTCGGCTTCCATCCGCGACCACCCCGTCGCCCGCCCGTACTGGCAGGGGCCGTTCGGCTCCAGGTGAACCGATCACTGTGATCGTCTTCTTCTTCGGAGCCATGGCGATGAAAAACTGCTGAACCGGCTGCTAAACTAGATTATCACAACTGCGCCCCCTACCTAGCGCGCCAAAGATGTCGGGGAAACGACACCTATGGGATCACTGGAATCCCTTCTACGGTTGGCGGGCGCCGGGTAGTGAGAAGAGCAGGTTTAGGAGCTAGCACAAAGATCATTTACTCAGGTTTAGGCCGCGAGGATGCGTAATACCCTAGTCCTGCTTTGGTGTGTATTTCAGAGTGTTCTTGAGCTCTAGAACTAGCTACGGTGGCTGCGTAGTTCCAAAGAGCCGAAATCCCCCCTCAGTATGCCTCGGGCCTCCTTTTATAGTCGAAAGGGGCCGCCACAGTGGCATACAGGAGGTGGAAAGGTCTATAGTATCGTGAGCTTATCGCCTGTATTACAGGACAAGACGCATTTAATGCATCGCTTAGGTGTCCCCATGCTTTATTGGGGACGGGAATGGGGCCCGTCCCGTCTGTCGCCGCCCCGCCTTGCTTCGACACGCGCCCGGGCCAGCGATGCGTGCGGTGCCATGTAGGCAGGCAGGCAGCTGAGGTGGCGCGGTGTTAGGGTCTTCACGAAGATCTGCATGCCACCACGCAGGTGCTTGCTGAGTTGGCTTGGAAGCCGCATGTCACCACGCAGGTGCTTGCCCAACTAGTTGGGCTGGCATCTGCATGGGAACGGCGGTGGAGTCTTGGTAGGCGCGGTTCCGGCTGCGGCCCCACCAATGTCCTCGGCAAGGGTCTTGCCGGGGGCCCGGCAAGGGTCTTGCCGCGGCATCATAGTCGTCCCCGGCAAGGATCACGCCGGGGGCCTTGTTGCTTTCCTCGGCAAGGGCCTTGCCGAGGGTCGTCGTCTTCTAACCCTCATCTAATCTTGTGTATCTATGATCTTGACAAAGATCTGCATGCCACCACAGAGGTGCCTCCCGAGCCCTGGTTCCAATGTAGTTGTTGACGGCGTTTGGAACCCTTGGGCTCAAGGGTGGCTTGCTCTGCTGGCGTTGGGCAAGTTGCCTCGGCAAAGCTCTTTCCGGGGCCGCGGAGGCCACCCCAGCAAGGGTCTTGCCGGGGGGAGTCCACCTCGCCTCTTTGCTCTTTAGTGCTTCTGGTCTTGGTGTTGCCTTTGTTGGCCTTGTGCTTCGGCCCCCCTCCCTTGCCATGTTAGGTGTGGTCGCAGGCGCGGCTCTGACTGCCCGTGCACAAGCAAGGGGTAAAAAGGAGAGCCCCTATCTTTGTACACCGACAATTTTTTATACCAATAAAGAGAATTTCTGGAGCCAAGAGCCACCGGAGGGGCACCTGGGTGGGCACAACCCACCAGGGTGCGCCTGCCCTCCCAGGCGCTCCCAAGTGGGTTGTCCCCACCTGGTGGCCCCGCAGACCCTGAAACCAACGCTATAAAATCCTATTTTTCCAGAAAAATTGAGGGAGAAAGAATTATCGCGATCCACGAGACAGAGCCGCCGTCACCTCCTGTTCTTCATCGAGAGGCCATATCTAGAGTCCGTTTGGGGCTCCGGAGAGGGGGATCTTCGTTCTTCGTCGTCACCAACCCTTCTTCATCGCCAATTCCATGATGCTCCCCACCGGGAGAGAGTAATTCCTTCGTAGGCTCGCTGGTTGGTGAGGAGTTGGATGAGATTCATCATGTAATCTAGTTAGTTTTGTTAGGGCTTGATCCCTAGTATCCACTATGTTCTGAGATTGGTGTTGCGATGACTTTGCCATGCTTAATGCTTGTCACTTTGGGCCCGGGTGCCATTATTTCAGATCTCAACCATTTATGTTATCACCATTATATCCATGTTCTAGATCCGATCTTGCAAGTTATAGTCACCTACTACGTGTTATGACCCGGCAACCCTGGAGTGACGATAGTCGGGACCACTCCCGATGATGACCGTAGTTTGAGGAGTTCATGTATTCACCGCGTGTTAATGCTTTGTCCCGGTTCACTATTAAAAGGAGGCCTTAATATCCCTTAGTTTCCAATTGGACCCCGCTACTACGGGAGGGTAGGACAAAAGATGTCATGCAAGTTCTTTTCATAAGCACGTATGACTATTTATGAAACACATGCCTACATTATATTTATGAATTGGAGCTAGTGCCGTATCGCCCTAGGTTATGACTGTCACATGATGAATATCATCCAACAAATTACCGATCCAATGCCTACGAATTTATCTTATATTGTTCTTGCTAAATTATTACCGCTATCGTTACGGTTGCACTTGCTACAAAATTACTGCTATCACTATTACCGTTACTGTTGCTGCTGCTACTATTATCAAAACTATCATATTACTGTGCTACTGATCACTTTGCTGCAGATAATTAATCTCCAGGTGTGACTGAATTGACAATTCAGTTGCTAATACTTACAAATATTCTTTGGCTCTCGTTGTGTCGAATCTATAAATTTGGGTTGAATACTCTACCCTCTAAAACTGTTGTGATCCCCTATACTTGTGGGTTATGAGCTAGCTGTAAGAATGATCGGAATTACTCTAAGTCAAAAACCATTCACTGGCACTTGTTTGAGTCCAGCTTCATGCCCCACTATAATGTTTGGACCAAGCACGGAGAAAGAGGGGTTATGACGGAAGACAATGAAGAAGAAGAGGACGACGACAGCTATCCTGGCCATGGGTTCCCTGAATATGATGGTGCAACAATGGGGGAAGAAGCTGAGCCCGCAATGCGGGAAGAAGCAGAAGCAGATGCATCAGATGAGCCCGCTGATAATCTAGGTCGGGCCATTGCCGATGCAAAGAGAAACTACGCAAGTGAAAAGGAGAGGCTGAAGTAGTAGTGCATGTTAGAGGATCAGAAGAAATTATTGTACCCAAATTGCAAAGCTGGCAAGAAAAAGATGGGAACCACACTGGAATTGCTGCAGTGGAAGGCAGAGAATGGTGTATCTGACAAGGGATTTGGAAAGTTGCTGATAATGTTAAAGAAGATGCTTCGAAAGGACAACGAATTGCCGAGAGTACATACGAAGCAAAGAAGGCTGTCTGCCCTCTACGATTAGATGTGCAGAAGATACATGCATGCCCTAATGACTGCATCCTCTACCACAGTGAGTACGAGGATTTTAACGCATGCCCGGTATGCGGTGCATTGCGCAGCCGCGATGACCCTGGTGATGTCGAGGGCGAGCGCCCCAGGAAGAAGATTCCTTCCAAGGTGATGTGGTATGCTCCTATAATACCACGGTTTAAACGTTTGTTCCAAAACAAAGAGCATGCCAAGTTGATGCGATGGCACAAAGAGGACCGTAAGAAAGACGGGAAGTTGAGAGTATCCACTGACGGGTCGCAGTGGAGAAAAATCAAGAGGAAGTGGAGGGACTTTGCAGATGACGCAAGGAACGTATGGTTTGGTCTAAGCGCAGATGGCATTAATCCTTTTGGGGAGCAGAGCAGCAATCATAGCACCTGGCCTGTGACTCTATGTATGTATAATCTTCCTCCTTGGTTGTGCGTGAAGTGGAAGTACATTATGATGCCAGTGCTCATCCAAGGCCCTAAGCAACCCGGCAATGACATTGATGTGTACCTAAGGCCATTAGTTGAAGAACTCTTACAGTTGTGGAATGGAAAAGGTGTACATGTGTGGGATGAGCTCGATCAGGAAGAATTTGACCTACATGCGTTGCTCTTTGTGACCATCAATGATTGGCCTATTCTCAGTAACCTTTCAGGATAGACAAACAAGGGATACCGCGCATGCATGCACTATTTGGATGATACCAACAGTATATATTTGGATAATTGTAAGAAGAATGTGTACCTGGGACATCATCAATTTCTTTCGAGCAGGCATCCCGTAAGAAAGAGAGGCAAGCATTTCAAAGGTGAGGCAGATCACCGGACGAAGCCTCGCCACCGTACTGGTGATGATGTACATGATATGGTCAAGGATTTAAAGGTAATCTTTGGAAAGGGTCCTGGCGGACAATCTGTTCCGAATGACCCTGACGGGCGCGCACCCATGTGGAAGAAGAAATCTATATTTTGGGACCTACCCTATTGGAAAGACCTAGAGGTCCGCTCTGCAATCGACGTGATGCACGTGACGAAGAATCTTTGTGTGGCCCTGCTTGGCTTCTTGGGCGTGCATGGGAAGACAAAAGATACACCAGAGGCACGGGAGGACCAGCAACGTATGCACGGAAAAGACGGCATACATCAGGGTCATGTCAGCTATGCTCTTACCAAAGAAGAGAAGGAAATCTTCTTTGAATGTCTGCTCAGTAGGAAGGTCCCGTCTGGCTTCTCGTCGAATATAATGGGAAAACTAAATATGGTAGAGAAAAAGTTCTAGAACCTAAAGTCTCATGACTGCCACGTGATTATGATGCATCTGCTTCCTGTTGCATTGAGGGGGCTTCTACTGGAAAACGTTCGATTAGCCATTGTGAAGCTATGTGCATTCCTCAATGCAATCTCTCAGAAGGTCATCGATCCAGCAATTATACCAATGTTAGAGAATGATTTGGTGCAATGTCTTGTCAGTTTCGAGTTGGTGTTCCCACCATCCTTCTTCAATATCATGACGCACGTCCTAGTTCACTGATACGTCTCCGTCGTATCTACTTTTTCAAACACTTTTGCCCTTGTTTTGGACTCTAACTTGCATATGGAACTAACCCAGACTGATGTTGTTTTCAGCAGAATTGCCATGGTGTTATTTATGTGTAGAAACAAAAGTTCTCGAAATGACCTGAAACTCCACGGAACTTATTTTTGGAAAATATTAAAAATATTGGCGAAAGAATCAAGGCCAGGGGGCCCACCACCTGTCCACGAGGGTGGGGGGCGCGCCTACCCCCCTGGGCGCACCCCCTGCCTCGTGGGCCCCCTGTTGCTCCACTGACCTCAACTCCAACTCCATATATTCGTGTTCGGGGAGAAAAAATCAGAGAGAAAGATTCATCGCGTTTTACGACACGGAGCCGCCACCAAGCCCTAAACTCTCTCGGGAGGGCTGATCTGGAGTCCGTTCGGGGCTCCGGAGAGGGGAATCCGTCGCCATCGTCATCATCAACCATCCTCCATCACCAATTTCATGATGCTCACCGCCATGTGTGAGTAATTCCATCGTAGGCTTGCTGGACGGTGATGGGTTGGATGAGATTTATCATGTAATCGAGTTAGATTTGTTAGGGTTTGATCCCTAGTATCCACTATGTTCTGAGATTGATATTGCTATGACTTTGCTATGCTTAATGCTTGTCACTAGGGCCCGAGTGCCATGATTTCAGATCTGAACCTATTATGTTTTCATGAATATATGTAAGTTCTTGATCCTATCTTGCAAGTCTATAGTCACCTATTATGTGTTATTATCCGGCAACCCCGAAGTGACAATAATTGGGACCACTCCCGGTGATGACCATAGTTTGAGGAGTTCATGTATTCACTATGTGTTAATGCTTTGGTCCGGTACTCTATTAAAAGGAGGCCGTAATATCCCTTAGTTTCCATTAGGACCCCACTGCCATGGGAGGGTAGGACAAAAGATGTCATGCAAGTTCTTTTCCATAAGCATGTATGACTATATTCGAAATACATGCCTACATTACATTGATGAATTGGAGCTAGTTCTGTGTCACCCTATGTTATGATTGTTACATGATGAACCGCATCCGGCATAATTCTCCATCACCGATCCAATGCCTACGAGCTTTTCACATATTGTTCTTCGCTTATTTACTTTTCCATTGCTACTATTACAGTCACTACAAAACCCAAAAATATTACTTTTGTTACCGTTACCGTTACTTCCATATTACTTTGCTACTAAATACTTTGTTGCAGATACTAAGTTATCCAGGTGTGGTTGAATTGACAACTCAACTGCTAATACTTGAGAATATTCTTTGGCTCCCCTTGTGTCAAATCAACAAAATTGGGTTGAATACTCTACCCTCAAAAAATGTTGCGATCCCCTATACTTGTGGGTTATTGATACGTCTCCAACGTATCTATAATTTTGATTGTTCCATGCTATATTATATTCTGTTTT
Organism: Triticum aestivum; assembly: GCF_018294505.1. Lineage (NCBI taxonomy): Eukaryota > Viridiplantae > Streptophyta > Magnoliopsida > Poales > Poaceae > Triticum > Triticum aestivum. Next base: position 21,505,747 of record NC_057799.1, read on the forward strand.
GGACATTATTGGGCTTTATTATACACTTTTATATTATTTTTGGGACTAACCTATTAACCGGAGGCCCAGCCCAGAATTCCTGTTTTTTTCCTATTTCAGAGTTTCGCAGAAAAAGAATATCAAACGGAGTCCAAACGGAATGAAACCTTCGGGAACGTGATTTTCGGAACGAACGTGATCGAGAGGACTTGGACACTACGTCAAGACATCAACCAGGAGAGCACGAGGTAGGGGGCGGGCCTACCCCCCAGGGCGCGCCCTCCACCCTCGTGGGCCCCCTGTTGCTCCACCGACGTACTCCTTCCTCCTATATATACCTACGTACCCCCAAGCTACCAGATACGGAGCCAAAAACCTAATTCCACCGCCGCAACCTTCTGTACCCGTGAGATCCCATCTTGGGGCTTGTTCCGGAGCTCCGCCGGAGGGGGCATCGATCACGGAGGGCTTCTACATCAACACCATAGCCTCTCCGACGATGTGTGAGTAGTTTACTTCAGACCTTCGGGTCCAAAGTTATTAGCTAGATGGCTTCTTCTCTCTTTTTGGATCTCAATACAATGTTCTCCCCCTCTCTCGTGGAGATCCATTCGATGTAATCTTCTTTTGCGGTGTGTTTCTTGAGACCGATGAATTGTGTGTTTATGATCAAGTTTATCTATGAACAATATTTGAATCTTCTCTGAATTCTTTTATGTATGATTGGTTATCTTTGCAAGTCTCTTTGAATTACCAGTTTGGTTTGGCCTACAAGATTGATCTTTCTTGCAATGGGAGAAGTGCTTAGCTTTGGGTTCAATCTTGCGGTGTCCTTTCCCAGTGACAGTAGGGGCAGCAAGGCACGTATTGTATTGTTGCCATCGAGGAGAACAAGATGGGGTTTATATCATATTGCATGAGTTTATCCCTCTACATCATGTCATCTTGCTTAAAGCGTTCCTCTGTTCTTATGAACTTAATACTCTAGATGCATGCTGGATAGCGGTCGATGTGTGGAGTAATAGTAGTAGATGCAGGCAGGTGTCGGTCTACTTGTCTCGGACGTGATATCTATATACATGATCATACCTAGATATTCTCATAACTATGCTCAATTCTGTCAATTGCTCAACAGTAATTTGTTCACCCACCGTAATACTTATGCTCTCGAGAGAAGCCACTAGTGAAACCTATGGCCCCGGGGTCTATTTTCCATCATATTAATCTTCCAACACTTAGTTACTTATATTGCCTTTTATTTTACTATGCATCTTTATCATAAAAATACCAAAAATATTATCTTATCATATCTATCAGATCTCACTCTCGTAAATGACGGTGAAGGGATTGACAACCCCTTTATTGCGTTGGTTGCGAGGATTTGTTTGTTTGTGTAGGTGCGAGGGACTCGTACGTGGCCTCCTACTGGATTGATAACTTGCTTCTTAAAAACTGAGGGAAATACTTACACTACTTTACTGCATCACTCTTTCCTCTTCAAGGGAAAACCAACGCAGTGCTCAAGAGGTAGCAAGAAGGATTTCTGGCGTCGTTGCATGGGAGTCTATGCAAAAGTCAACACACCAAGTACCCATCACAAACTCTTATCTCCCGCATTACATTATTTGCCATTTGCCTCTCGTTTTCCTCTCCCCCACTTCACCCTTGCCGTTTTATTCGCCCGCTCTTTTCCGTTCACCTCTTTTTCGCTTGCTTCTTTTTTGCTCGTGTGTTGGATTGCTTGCTTGTCGTTATGGCTAGCTCGGTCTTCATCCCTTCATCTCCCGACTTTGAAGTCCTCCACTTCAAGCAAAGACAAGGGGAAATTTTAAAAGATGCTTGGTTTAGGATGCTCGAATCTTATCATAGTTGCAATATAGAGGCAGATTTTAAAATTTTGCTTCACAATTTTTATGTTGGGCTAACCTTGCCCCATAGACAACTCCTCGATTTTTCCGCCAAAGGTAGTTTTATTGATATTGATCCTAGCTTCGCTTATGAAATTATAGAGGGGATAGTGGGAGTACGCCCCCTACAAAAAGTAGCATCCCTTACCCAAAAAGAGACTCAAATCCTAGTGAAATTATGTGAATTACAAAAAAATTGTTGAACCTCTTAAAAGTATTGGTGGGAATATCAACCGCATGAATAATCTGATTACACTTTGCAATAAGCGGCTGGATGCTTTAGATCAAAGGATTACCGAGCATAACCCCATTAAGAATTTGCTAACCAAATATGGCAATACCTAGATCTATCCTTGCTTTTATGCCTAGCTAGGGGCGTTAAACGATAGCGCTTGTTGGGAGGCAACTCAATTTTATTTTTAGATTTTTGCTTTTTGCTTCTGTTTAGGAATAAATCTTTGATCTAGCCTCTGGTTAGAAGTCTTTTTATGTTTTAATTAGTGTTTGTGCCAAGTTAAACCTATACGATCTTCTTGGATGATAGTTATTTGATCTTGCTGTAAATTCCAGAAACTTTCTGTTCACGAAAATAATTGTTAAAATCACCAGAACGTGATAAAATATTGATTCCAATTGCTGCTGATCAATAAACAAATTGTCCAGGTCGTCCTATTTTGGCCGAATTTTTAGAGTTCCAGAAGTTTGCGTTAGTTACGGATTACTACAGACTGTTCTGTTTTTGACAGATTCTGTTTTTCGTGTGTTGTTTGCTTATTTTGATGAATCTATGGCTAGTAAAAGAGTTTATAAACCATAGAGAAGTTGGAATACAGTAGGTGTAATACAAATATAAATAAATAATGAGTTCATTACAGTACCTTGAAGTGGTCTTTTTGTTTTCTTTCGCTAACGGAGCTCACCAGATTTTCTGTTAAGTTTTGTGTTGTGAAGTTTTCAAGTTTTGGGTAAAAGATTTGATGGATTATGGAACAAGGAGTGGCAAGAGCCTAAGCTTGGGGATGCCCATAGCACCCCAAGATAATCTAAGGACACCTAAAAGCCAAAGCTTGGGGATGCCCCGGAAGGCATCCCCTCTTTCGTCTACTTCCATCGGTAACTTTACTTGGATCTATATTTTTATTCACCACATGATATGTGTTTTGCTTGGAGCGTCTTGTATGATTTGAGTCTTTGCTTTTTAGTTTACCACAATCATCCTTGTTGTACACACCTTTTGATAGAGACACACATGATTCGGAAATTATTAGAATACTCTATGTGCTTCACTTATATCTTTTGAGTTATATAGTTTTTGCTCTAGTGCTTCACTTATATCTTTTAGAGCACGGTGGTGGATTTGTTTTATAGAAACTATTGTTCTCTCATGCTTCACTTAGATTATTTTGAGAGTCCTACAAAACAGCATGGTAGTTTGCTTTGACAATGATAGGCATTCAAGATTAGAAAAAGAAAAATTCTTATGAGTGTGTTGAATACTATGAGAAGTTTGATGCTTGATAATTGTTTTGAGATATGAAGATGGTGATATTAGAGTCATGCTAGTTGAGTAATTTTGAATTTGAGAAATACTTGTGTTAAAGTTTGTGATTCCCGTAGCATGCACGTATGGTGAACCGTTATGTGATGAAGTCGGAGCATGATTTATTTATTGATTGTCTTCCTTATGAGGGGCTGTCGGGGACGACCGATGGTCTTTTCCTACCAATATATCGCCCTAGGAGCATGTGCGTAATACTTTGCTTTGATAACTTGTATATTTTTGCAAAAATTATATGAGTTCTTTATGACTAATGTTGAGTCCATGGATTATATGCACTTTTCTTCCTTCCACCATTGCTAGCCTCTGTAATACCGCGCACTTTTCGCCGGTATCATATACCCACCATATACCTTCCTCAAAACAGCCACCATACCTACCTATTATGGCATTTCCATAGCCATTTCGAGATATATTGCCATGCAACTTACCACCGTTCCGTTTACTATGACACGCTCCATCATTGTCATATTGCTTCGCATGATCATGTAGTGGACACTGTATTTGTGGCAAAGCCACCGTTCATAATTCTTTCATACATGTCACTCTTGATTCATTGCATATCCCGGTACACCGCCGGAGGCATTCACATAGAGTCATATTTTGTTCTAAGTATTGAGTTGTAATTGTTGAGTTGTAAGTAAATAAAAGTGTGATGATCATCATTTTTAGAGCATTGTCCCAAGTGAGGAAAGGATGATGGAGACTATGATTCCCCCACAAGTTGGGATGAGACTCCGAACGAAAAAAAAAGAGGCCATAAAAAAGGCCCAAATAAAATAAAATGAATGGGAGAAAAAGAGAGAAGGGACAATGTTACTATCCTTTTACCACACTTGTGCTTCAAAGTAGCACCATGATCTTCATGATAGAGAGTCTCCTATGATATCACTTTCATATACTAGTGGGAATTTTTCATTATAGAACTTGGTTTGTATATTCCAATGATGGGCTTCCTCAAAATGCCCTAGGTCTTCGTGAGCAAGCGAGTTGGATGCACACCCACTTAGTTTCTTTTGTTGAGCTTTCTTATACTTATTGCTCTAGTGCATCTGTTGCATGACAATCCCTACTCACTCACATTGATATCTATTGATGGGCATCTCCATAGCCCGTTGATACGCCTAGTTGATGTGAGACTATCTTCTCCTTTTTGTCTTCTCCACAACCACCATTCTATTCCACATATAGTGCTATGTCCATGGCTCACGCTCATGTATTGCATGAAGATTGAAAAAGTTTGAGAACGTCAAAAGTATGAAACAATTGCTTGGCTTGTCATCGGGGTTGTGCATGATTTAAATATTTTGTGTGGTGAAGATAGAGCATAGCCAGACTATATGATTTTGTAGGGATAACTTTCTTTGGCAATGTTATTTTGAGAAGCCATAATTGCTTAGTTAGTCTGCTTGAAGTATTATTATTTTTATGTCAATATTAAACTTTTGTCTTGAATCTTTCGGATCTGAATATTCATACCACAATTAAGAAGAATTACATTGAAATTATGCCAAGTAGCATTCCACATCAAAAATTCTGTTTTTATCATTTACCTACTCGAGGACGAGCAGGAATTAAGCTTGGGGATGCTTGATACGTCTCAAACGTATCTATAATTTTTTATTCTTCCATGCTATATTATATTTTGTTTTGGACATTATTGGGCTTTATTATACACTTTTATATTATTTTTGGGACTAACGTATTAACCGGAGGCCCAGCCTAGAATTGCTGTTTTTGCCTATTTCAGAGTTTCGCAGAAAAAGAATATCAAACAGAGTCCAAACGGAATGAAACCTTCGGGAACGTGATTTTCGGAACGAACGTGATCCAGAGGACTTGGACCCTACGTCAAGACATCAACCAGGAGGGCACGAGGTAGGGGGCGCGCCCTCCACCCTCGTGGGCCCCATGTTGCTCCACCGACATACTCCTTCCTCCTATATATATCTACGTACTCCCAAACTACCAGATACGGAGCCAAAAACCTAATTCCACCACCGCAACCTTCTGTACCCGTGAGATCCCATCTTGGGGCCTGTTCCGGAGCTCCGCTGGAGGGGGCATTGATCATGGAGGGCTTCTACATCAACACCATAGCCTCTCCGATGATGTGTGAGTAGTTTACCACAGACCTTCGGGTCCATAGTTATTAGCTAGATGGCTTCTTCTCTCTTTTTGGATCTCAATACAATGTTCTCCCCCTCTCTTGTGGAGATCTATTCGATGTAATCTTCTTTTGCGGTGTGTTTGTTGAGACCGATGAATTGTGGGTTTATGATCAAGTTTATCTATGAACAATATTTGAATCTTCTCTGAATTCTTTTATGTATGATTGGTTTTCTTTGCAAGTCTCTTTGAATTATCAGTTTGGTTTGGCGTACTAGATTGATCTTTCTTGCAATGGGAGAAGTGCTTAGCTTTGGGTTCAATCTTGCGGTGTCCTTTCCCAGTGACAGTAGGGGCAGCAAGGCACGTATTGTATTGTTGTCATCGAGGATAACAAGATGGGGTTTATATCATATTGCATGAGTTTATCCCTCTACATCATGTCATCTTGCTTAAGGCGTTACTCTGTTCTTATGAACTTAATACTCTAGATGCATGCTGGATAGTGGTCGATGTGTGGAGTAATAGTAGTAGATGCAGGCAGGAGTCGGTCTACTTGTCTCGGACGTGATGCCTATATACATGATCATACCTAGATATTCTCATAACTACGCTCAATTCTGTCAATTGCTCAACAGTAATTTGTTCACCCACCGTAATATTTATGCTCATGAGAGAAGCCACTAGTGAAACCTATGGCCCCCGGGTCTATTTTCCATCATATTAATTTCCCGACAACAAGTTATTTCTAACGCCGTTTTTATTTTACTTTCTTTACTTTGCATCTTTATCATATAAATACCTAAAATATTATCTTATCGTATCTATCAGATCTCACTCTCGTAAGTGACCGTGTAGGGATTGACAACCCCTTATCGCGTTGGTTGCGAGGATTTATTTGTTTGAGTAGGTGCGAGGGACTCGTGCGTGGCCTCCTACTGGATTGATACCTTAGTTCTCAAAAACTGAGGGAAATACTTATGCTACTTTGCTGCATCACCCTTTCCTCTTTAAGGGAAAAGCAACACAGTGCTCAAGAGGTAGCAGTTATCAAGACTATTTTCTGGCGCCATTGCCGGGAAGCATAGCTCTATTCTTTGAGTCACTTGGGATTTATATCTGCTGGTCACTATGAGTAACTTGAAAGACGAGAAAGCAAAAATTTATCCCTCAACTACGAGGGGAGGTAAGGAACTGCCATCTAGCTCTGCACTTGATTCACCTTCTGTTTTGAGTAAGCTTGCGACACCTAAACCTGCTTCTGCTATTAATTAATATATGTCGCATGTTATTGATGATGCCACTTCTGCTATGCATGATACTTATGGTGAAACTACTTCTATGCTTGATACTACTGTGCCACTTGGTGAATTTCTTGATGAACAACTTGCTAGGGCTAGAGAGAATGAAATTATTGAAACTGATAATATTGATGAGAGTGATGATGAAGGCTCTCCCAATAAATATCAATTACCTGTTGTGCCTGAGGGCTATGTTATGGATGAAGAAACTAAAAGAGACTTTCTTGCTTGCAATGATAGAAGTGATCTTAAGAAATTATTAGCTAACCTGAAACAAAATAACTCTGAATGCTAGAATGAAATATGATCCTGCTTATGCTACTTCACCTATCTTTGTTACTGATAAGGATTATGAATTCTCCATTGATCCTGATATAATTAGTTTGGTTGAATCTGATCCTTTCTATGGCTATGAATCTGAAACTGTTGTGGCACATCTTACTAAATTAAATGATATAGCCACCCTGTTCACTAATGATGAGAGAACTCACTACTTTTATATCCTTAAAATATTTCCGTTCTCATTAAAGGGTGATGCTAAGATATGGTTTAATTCTCTTGATCCTCGTTGTGTGCGTAGTCCCCAGGATATGATTTATTACTTCTCTGCTAAATATTTCCCTGCTCATAAGAAACAAGCTGCTTTAAGGGATATATACAATTTTGTGCAAATTGAAGAAGAGAGTCTCCCACAAGCTTGGGGGAGGTTTCTCCAATTACTTAATGCTTTGCCTGATCATCCTCTTAAGAAAAATGAAATACTTGATATCTTTTATAATGGACTAACCGATGCTTCCAGAGACCACCTGGATAGTTGTGCTGGTTCTGTTTTCAGGGAAAGAACATCGGATGAAGCTGAAATTCTATTGAATAATATGTTGACCAATGAAAATAATTGGACACTTCCTGAACCAACTCCTAAGCCAACTCCGAAGAAGAGGGGTGTTCTATTTCTTCATCCTGAAGATATGCAAGAGGCAAAGAAATCTATGAAATAAAAGGGTATTAAAGTTGAAGATGTTAAGAATTTACCTCCTATTGAAGAAATACATGGTCTTAATTTACCGCCTGTTGAAGAAATATATGATCTTAATCCATTACCTATTGAAGAAACTCATGGTCTTGATAACCCGACACAGGTAGTAAAGCTAAATTCTCTCTATAGATATGATAAAGCTGAAATCCCTCCTACTAAAATTGCTAGCCAATGCTTGGATGAGTTTGATAACTTTATTGTTAAACAAGAAAATTTCAATGCTTATTTTGGTAGACAATTCAAACAAAATGCCTATATGATTGAATACTTGGGTGATTATATGTCTAGAGTTAAAGGTGAACTTAAACTCATTAGTAAACATGCTTCTATGGTTACCACTCAAGTAGAACAAGTACTTAAAGCTCAAAATGATTTGCTCAATGAATTAAATAGTAAGAATAATGACTATGCTGTTAGAGTGGCTACTAGAACTGGTAAAATGACTCAGGAACCTTTGTATCCTGAAGGCCATCCTAAGAGAATTGAGCAAGATTCTCAAAGAACTAATATAGATGCACCTAGTCCTTCTAAAAAGAAGAAAAAGAAAAATGATAGGACTTTGCATGCTTCTAGTGAACCTATTGCTGAAACACCTGAGCATCCTAATGATACTTCTATTTCTGATGCTGAAACACAATCTGGTAATGAACGTGAAACTAGTGATAATGTTAATGATGATGTTCATGATGATGCTCAACCTGGCAATGACAATGATGTAGAAATTGAACCTGCTGTTGATCTTGATAACCCACAATCAAAGAACCAATGTTATGATAAAAGAGACTTTGTTGCTAGGAAACACGGTAAAGAAAGAGAACCATGGGTTCAGAAACCCATGCCTTTCCCTCCCAAAACATCCAAGAAAAAGGATGATGAGGATTTTGAGCGCTTTGCTAAAATGATTAGACGTATCTTTTTGCGTATGCGATTAACTGATATGCCCAAAATGAATCCTTATGCTAAGTATATGAAAGAAATTGTTACTAATAAAAGAAAGATACCAGAAGCTGAAATTTCCACCATGCTTGCTAATTATACTTTTAAGGGTGGAATACCAAAGAAACTAGGAGATCCAGGAGTACCCACTATGCCCATGCTCCATTAAAAGAAATTATGTTAAAACTGCTTTGTGCGATCTTGGAGCCGGTGTTAGTGTTATGCCCCTCTATCGTAGACTTTATTTGAATAATTTGACACCTACTGAAATATCTTTGCAAATGGTTGATAAATCAACTGCTATACCTGTCGGTATTTGTGAGGATGTGCCTGTTGTGGTTGCAAACGTTACGATTTTAACAGACTTTGTTATTCTTGATATTCCCGAGGACGATAGTATGTCTATTATTCTTGGAAGACCCTTTTTCAATACTGCAGGGGTTGTTATTGATTGCAACAAAGGCAATATCACTTTTCATGTTAATGGTAATGAGCATACGGTACACTTTCCGAGGAAACAACCTCAGGTCCATAGTATCAATTCTATTGGAAAAATTCCATCGATTATTTTTGGAGGTTTTGAATTTCCTCTTCCTACTGTCAAGAAGAAATATGATATTATTACTATAGGGGATGTGCATATCCCCGTTGAGGTAACATAGTGTTATTGGAAATTTCTCTGGTTTCATGCAATTCGGAATGAGTTTGTTAACAAGACTTGATCAACCTTGTTAGTGGATTCCTTTTGATGAGCATGAGATGGATGAAGTTAGAAAGCACAACCTTCTGTACCATCCTTTTACTTTCTGTTATTTAGTTGAAATAAAGTAAAAATAGTATTTTCTGTCTGTTTTCTGAATTATCCGTGCAATATAAAAAATACCCCAAAAATAAAAGTTCTCCAAATGCCCTGCCAATTTAATATGATTTTTTTGGAATATTTGAGAATATCTGGCACTGAGAACACAGCAGGGGGAGCAAGCACCTGGCCACGAGGGTCCAGGGCGCGCCCACCCCTATAGGGCGGGCCCCCTGCCGCGTGGGCCCACGGTGGCCCCCCCTCCACTTATTCCTGCATCCACACACTTCTTCTTCCTCCCAAAAAAATCACCATCCGGCTCAAGCACGAGTTCTAGCTCATTTTGCTGCAATTTTCGATCTCCTTGCTCAAAGCACCTCTCACAAAACTGCTTTGGGGGATTGTTCCTTGGTATGTGACTCCTTCATTGGTCCAATTAGTTTTTGTTCTAGTGCTTTATTCATTGCAAATTTGTGCTGCCTAGGTGACCATGTTCTTGAGCTTGCATGTCAAATTTATATGGTTCCAACTAGTTCTAATGCATGATATAGTCTCCAGGCACTTGTAGGAGTAGTTGCTATCAATTTTGTTGAGCTTGGTTCACTTTTATTTGAAGTTACTAATATTTTCAGAAACTTTTCAGAGGAAGAAATATGTTTAGGAAAATGTACCAAGGTGGTTTGCTACCTCTTGAGCACTGCGTTGGTTTTCCCTTGAAGAGGAAAGGGTGATGCAGCAAAGTAGCGTAAGTATTTCCCTCTGTTTTTTAGAACCAAGGTATCAATCCAGTAGAAGGCCACGCACGAGTCCCTCGCACCTACACAAACAAATAAATCCTCGCAACCAACGCAATAAAGGGGTTGTCAATCCCTTCACGGTCACTTATGAGAGTGAGATCTGATAGATATGATAAGATAATATTTTTGGTATTTTTATGATAAAGATGCAAAGTAAAGAAAGTAAAATAAAAACGGCGCCAGAAATAGCTTGTTGTCGGGAGATTAATATGATGGAAAATAGACCCGGGGGCCATAGGTTTCACTAGTGGCTTCTCTCAAGAGCATAAGTATTTACGGTGGGTGAACAAATTACTGTTGAGCAATTGACAGAATTGAGCATAGTTATGAGAATATCTAGGTATGATCATGTATATAGGCATCACGTCCAAAACAAGTAGACCGACTCCTGCCTGCATCTACTACTATTACTCCACACATCGACCGCTATCCAGCATGCATCTAGAGTATTAAGTTCATAAGAATGGAGTAACTCTTTAAGCAAGATGACATGATGTAGAGGGATAAACTCATGCAATATGATATAAACCCCATCTTGTTATCCTCGATGGCAACAATACTATACGTGCTTTGCTGCCCCTACTGTCACTGGGAAAGGACACCGCAAGATTGAACCCAAAGCTAAGCACTTCTCCCATTGCAAGAAAGATCAATCTAGTAGGCCAAACCAAACTGATAATTCGAAGAGACTTGCAAAGATAACCAATCATACATAAAAGAATTCAGAGAAGGTTCAAATATTGTTCATAGATAAACTTGATCATAAACCCACAATTCATCGGTCTCAACAAACACACTGCAAAAGAAGATTACATCGAATAGATCTCCACGAGAGAGGGGGAGAACATTGTATTGAGATCCAAAAAGAGAGAAGAAGCCATCTAGCTAATAACTATGGACCCGAAGGTCTGAGGTAAACTACTCACACATCATCGGAGAGGCTATGGTGTTGATGTAGAAGCCCTCCGTGATCGATGCCCCCTCCGGCGGAGCTCCGGAACAGGCCCCAAGATGGGATCTCACTGGTACAGAAGGTTGCGGCGGTGGAATTAGGTTTTTGGCTCTGTATCTGGTAGTTTGGGGGTACGTAGGTATATATAGGAGGAAGAAGTACGTCGGTGGAGCAACGTGGGGCCCACGAGGGTGGAGGGCTCCCAGGGGGTAGGCGCGCCCCTCTAGCTCGTGGCCTCCTGGTTGATGTCTTAGACGTAGGGTCCAAGTCCTCTGGATCACGTTCGTTCCGAAAATCACATTCCCGAAGGTTTAATTCCGTTTGGACTCTGTTTGATATTCTTTTTCTGCGAAACTCTGAAATAGGCAAAAACAGCAATTCTGGGCTGGGCCTCCGGTTAATAGGTTAGTCCCAAAAATAATATAAAAGTGTATAATAAATCCCAATAATGTCCAAAACAGAATATAATATAGCATGGAACAATCAAAAATTATAGATACGTTGGAGACGTATCATGGTTCTTCAAGGAAGCAAGGACCCAGGCTTGCAATGCGTGATGCTGACGATGAACCACCAAGGGACGCTCCAGTGCGGCCTTGTGAATGGCCTTCAGAAGACTTTATGGATCGAGCGGGAATCAAGGAAGAATTTAACGCATATTTGCGTAACGCTGATCTTGTGAGCTTCGAGGCAGAAAAGTGCCGTCAGTACCACTATCTCACTAGTTCCTTTGTGAGGAGGTTTGAATTTTCATCTTCACGCAATTCTCAAACTGTCCCGTTTGATCTTTATGAAAATTCTTTATACTATGGAGTTAGAGGATTTTACCACTTCTTGCAAACTTCCACAATGGGGTAGTACTAGTGAACCTCGCAAATCTGAATTTAGAGATTTTCTTGCTAGTATAACTGTAGGGGAATCTAGAGATATAGCACAAGCTACCATAGGGAGCATTCATTTTCCTGCTAAACATTATTTTGCTCTCTTTATAGGTAGGTGCATAAATGGTAAAGATGAAGCATGTCATATGTGTGTCCCTGACCTCAGTGTTCTCAGGAGCACTGTGTTAGGAGATAAACGTTATAATTTGGGAGCCATTGTTGCACGTAGGTTGCATAATAATAGATTTAATGGAGATTTCTTTGGTGGAATTTATGCAACCCGCTTAGCTGATTTTCTTGGTGTAACCATAAGCAATGATGATATTGAATTGCCTCCTACTTATCTAGACTTTAATGCTATGGTTCACCATCAGGTTGTTGAGAGGAATGAACCACCTCTCCAGTACCGACTAATCTTTGACAGGCGTCACGCCGTCAATATTGTTCTTCCTGCCCCTACTCTCTTTGACTTTCAGGTAAAGGGGAGACATTTTATAACCAGGGAGGAGGCAAATGAGTACGAAAGGAGGACGAGGGCAGCTCGCCACCAAGCTGCAGCCCACGATGCAATAGCCGCTGCATTTCAGTACGACCCCAACTACAACTTTGGATATCCGCCAGGCCATCCGTGGCAATAAACCAACTTAGGCCAAAAGCCTAAGCTTGGGGGAGTATGTATTTCCCACCGACATTACATTTATGTTTACACACTCATTGCTAGATGTCGGTGCTCATACTCTTTCATTGAATTATCCATGCTAGTTTATTTTCTTTTTTATGCTTTCTTCTTGTGTGTTCGAAAAACCTTAAGAAAAACCAAAAAAATAGTTGTAGCTTTAAGTTAGTTTACTTTCTTGCTGTAGTAGTACTAATTAAAAAGAAAACCCAAAAAGATTTCCCGTTCTTCTTTTGCTTGTTGGGAGCTTTCCCGTGTAAATAGTTTTATTTCTTTTCTTTTCTTTGGTGGTCGATAGGAGAAGACCATGATTAAATTGTTGAAATGGCTCTTATATGCATTATTGTCGATTTAACCAAGAGCCCATATTGCCTTGTCTTCTCCTGTTTATTGAATGCTTGCAGATTCCAGCTTAGTCCAATGCACGTGCACTATTATTATTATTCACATTGTTCGGTCGTGCAAGTGAAAGGCAATAATGACAATATATGATGAACTGATTGAGATGAGGGAAGCTGGTATGAACTCGACCTCTCTTGTTTTTGTAAATATGGTTAGTTCATCGTTCCTGATTCAGCCTATTATGAATAAACGTGTTTGCAATGACAATTAGAGATTATAGTTACTTATGCCATGCTTAATTAGCTAGGAGCTTATAATGGTTTACCTTGCGTGCCAACATGCTATTAAAATGGTTGTGATGTGGTATAATAGGATGGTATCCTCCTTTGAATGATTCAAGTGACTGGACTTGGCACATGTTCACGCATGTAGTTGAAACAAAATCAACATAGCCTCCACGATATTTATGTTCATGGTGCATTATATCCTACTCATGCTTGCACTCAATGTTTATTAATTTTAATGCATGTTCATGACTGTTGTCGCTCTCTAGTTGGTCGCTTCCCAGTCTTTTCCTAGCCTTCACTTGTACTAAGAGGGAATGCTTCTTGTGCATCCAATCCCTTAAACCCCAAAGTTATTCCATATGAGTCCACTATACCTTCCTATATGCGGTATCTACCTGCCGTTCCAAGTAAATTTGTATGTGCCAAACTCTAAACCTTCAAATGAAATTTTGTTTTGTATGCTCGAATAGCTCATGTATCAACTAGGGCTGTTCGTATCTTCCATGTTAGGCGGGTTATTCTCAAGAGGAGTGGACTCCGCTCCTCACTCACGAGAAAATGGCTAGTCACCGGGATGCCCAGTCCCATGCTTTATGCAAATCAAATCAAAATAATTGCAAACAAAACTCCCCCTGGGACTGTTGTTAGTTGGAGGCACTCGTTGTTTCAAGCAAGCCATGGATTGATGCTTGTTGGTGGAGGGGGAGTATACACTTTACCATTTTGTTTGGGAACCGCCTATAATGTGTGTAGCATGGAAGATATCGCCATCTCTCGGTTGTTATGTTGATAATGAAAGTATGCCGCTCAAAATATTACTTATCTTTGCTTCAAAAATCGAGCTCTGGCACCTCTACAAATCCCTGCTTCCCTCTGCGAAGGGCCTATCTATTTACTTTCATGTTGAGTCATCACCCTCTTATTAAAAAGCACCAGCTGGAGAACACCGCTATCATTTGCATCCATTACATTAATTAATATTGGGTATGACTATGACTGGATCTCTTTTACCATGAATTACAATGTTTAGTCAGTCCTTGATCTTTAAAGGTGCTCTGCATTTATGTTTTGCGGTCTCAGAAAGGGCTAGCGAGATACCATCTTGTTATATCATATCATTATTGTTTTGAGAAAGTGTTGTCATCCGAGATTTATTATTATTGCTCGCTAGTTGATTATGCCATTGATATGAGTAAAAATGAGACCTAAGTGTTATTGTGAATATGGTTAGTTTTAATCTTTGCTGAAAACTTGAATGCTGGCTTTACATATTTAGAACAACAAGAGCAAACAGAGTTTGTAAAAGTTTTTCTTTATCACTTTCAGTTTACCAACTGAATTGCTTGAGGACTAGCAAAGGTTTAAGCTTGGGGGAGTTGATACGTCTCCGTCGTATCTAATTTTCCAAACACTTTTGCCCTTGTTTTGGACTCTAACTTGCATGATTTGATGGAACTAACCCGGACTGACGTTGTTTTCAGCAGAATTGCCATGGTGTTATTTATGTGCAGAAACAAAAGTTCTCGGAATGACCTGAAAATCCACGGAACTTATTTTTGGAAAATATTAAAAATATTGGCGAAAGAATCAAGGCCAGGGGGCCCACCACCTGTCCACGAGGGTGGGGCGCGCCTCCCCCCCCCACCCCCGGGGCGCGCCCCCTGCCTCGTGGGCCCCCTGTTGCAACTCCAACTCCATATATTCGTGTTCGGGGAGAAAAAATCAGAGAGAAAGATTCATCGCGTTTTACGATACGGAGCCGCCGCCAAGCCCTAAACTCTCTCGGGAGGGCTGATCTGGAGTCCGTTCGGGGCTCCGGAGAGGGGAATCCGTCGCCATCGTCATCATCAACCATCCTCCATCACCAATTTCATGATTCTCACCGCCGTGCGTGAGTAATTCCATCGTAGGCTTGTTGCACGGTGATGGGTTGGATGAGATTTATCATGTAATCGAGTTAGATTTGTTAGGGTTTGATCCCTAGTATCCACTATGTTCTGAGATTGATGTTGCTATAACTTTGCTATGCTTAATGCTTGTCACTAGGGCCCGAGTGCCATGATTTCAGATCTGAACCTATTATGTTTTCATGAATATATGTGAGTTCTTGATCCTATCTTGCAAGTCTATAGTCACCTACTATGTGTTATGATCCGGCAACCCCGAAGTGACAATAATCGGCACCACTCCTGGTGATGACCAGAGTTTGAGGAGTTCATGTATTCACTATGTGTTAATGCTTTGGTCCAGTACTCTATTAAAAGGAGGCCTTAATATCCCTTAGTTTCCACTAGGACCCCGCTGCCACGGGAGGGTAGGACAAAAGATGTCATTCAAGTTCTTTTCCATAAGCACATATGACTATATTCGGAATACATGCCTACATTACATTGATGAATTGGAGCTAGTTCTGTGTCACCCTATGTTATGATTGTTACATGATGAACCGCATCCGGCATAATTCACCATCACCGATCCAATGCCTACGAGCTTTTCACATATTGTTCTTCGCTTATTTACTTTTTCGTTGCTACTGTTACAATCACTACAAAACCCAAAAATATTACTTTTGCTACCGTTACCGTTACTTCCATATTACTTTGCTACTAAATACTTTGCTGCAGATACTAAGTTATCCAGGTGTGGTTGAATTGACAACTCAACTGCTAATACTTGAGAATATTCTTTGGCTCCCCTTGTGTCGAATCAACAAATTTGGGTTGAATACTCTACACTCGAAAACTGTTGCGATCCCCTATACTTGTGGGTTATCATTCACCTATGCAAAGAGATTGCCGTTCTGGGTCCTGTAGTTCTACACAATATGTTCCCCTTTGAGAGGTTCATGGGGGTCTTAAAGAAATATGTTCATAACCGTGCTAGGCCAGAAGGAAGCATCTCCAAGGGCCATGGAAATGAGGTGGTCATTGAGTTTTGTGTTGACTTTATTCCTGACCTTAAGCTGATTGGTGTTCCTGAATCGCGGCATGAGGGCAGACTGGGTGGAAATGGCACACTAGGACCGAAACAAATAATATGTACGGACGGGCATTCTCTCACTCAAGCACACTACACAGTTCTACAAAATTCCACCTTAGTGGCTCCATATATCAAGGAACACAAGAATATTCTACGCTCCAAACACTCAGAGCAGTCTGACGACTGGATTACACGTGAACAAACGGGGACTTTTGCCGGTTGGTTGCAGACACGTGCCATGCATGACGACGTTGTTGAAGATGACATGTACTTGCTGTCCCAGTTACCATCTTTGAATATAATGACTTTCAAAGGGTACGAGATAAATGGGAATACATTTTACACGATCGCCCAAGATAAAAAGAGCACCAACCAAAACAGTGGTGTCCGCTTTGATGCCGCAACCAAGAGGGGAAAGGACACATATTATGGTTACATAGAGGAGATAGGGGAACTTGACTATGGACGTGGTTTGAAGGTCCCTTTGTTTCGGTGCAAATGGGTCAATCTGACATGAGGCGGGGTAACGAAAGACCCGCAGTACGGAATGACAACATTGGATCTCAACAATCTTGCGTACGCAGACGAACCATTCGTCCTAGCCAATGATGTGGCGCAGGTTTTCTATGTGAAGGACATGTCTACCAAGCCGAGGAAAAGAAAAGATAAGGAAGCGAATACAGCATACGATGAGCCAAAGCGCCACATAGTTCTTTCAAGGAAAAGAAACATCATGGGAGGGGATGACAAGACAGACATGTCAGAAGATTATGAAAAGTTTCATGAAATTGCTCCCTTCACAGTGAATATTGACCTGAGCATCCAGTTAAATGATGAAGCTTGTCCATGGTTACGGAGCAAAGGGACACAGGCGAAGAAAAATTTTCACACCCAAAGATCCCACTCTGGTATGTGACCGGCTTCACTATCGTCACTTTCTTCTCTAGCGAGTTTCTGAACTTACATATCTAGAAAGTCCCACTTTGGACAGACCGGAGGGAATCTTTGTAATAGTTAGGGTGCTTATGTGTTTTGGCATTTGAAATGTGTACTTTTGTGCTTCGGACAAACGTCATCAATTTTCAATCCTTTCTGACTTCATTTGCTATTTTTCATGCATTTTACTGATTTTTTTAGCTAAATGACCCTAAAACTGAAAAGCACTACAAATGAACTCTGAAAAGGTTGAAAGTTGGCATGGTATCATCATTTCACCCACATAGCATTTGCTAAAAACTTGAGAGGGTTATGGCAAAAACTGGAGCCACTTCGTGTACAAAATGGACAATCTCTTTCGAAGTATCAGGGTTTCAGACGAAAACTCATCTGTTACCAAAGCATTTCAGTTTTTTTAACTTATTTCAACTCTAGACTTTTTGTGCGTTCAGTATGCACCATTCAAAGCCACGTCATCAATTTTCAACCCTTTCTGACTTCATTTGCTATTTTTCATGCATTTACTGATTTTTTTAGCTAAATGACCCTGAAATTGGAAAGCACCACAAATGAACTCTGAAAAGGTTGAAAATTGGCATGGTATCATCATTTCACCCACATAGCATGTGCTAAAAAGTTGAGAGGGTTACGACAAAAACTAGATCCACTTCGTGTACAAAATGGACAATCTCTTTCGAAGTATCAGGTTTCGGACGAAAACTCATCTGTTACAAACGCATTTCATTTTTTAACTTATTTCAACTCCAGACTTTTTGTGCGTTCAATATGCACCATTCAAAGCCACGTCATCAATTTTCAACCCTTTCTGACTTCATTTGCTATTTTTCATGCATTTACTGATTTTTTGAGCTAAATGACTCTAATATTGAAAATCACTACAACTGAACTCTCAAAAGGTTGAAAGTTGGCATGGTATCATCATTTCACCCACATAACATGTGCTAAAAAGTTGAGGGTTACGGCAAAAACTGGATCCACTTCGTGTACAAAATGGACAATCTCTTTCGAAGTATCAAGGTTTCGGACGAAAACTCATCTGTTACAAAGGCATTTCATTTTTTTAAACAACCTAAGTATTACCAAATTGAATATAATGATAATACACACTAATATTAAACATAAAAAAGAATTGCTGAAGAATCTATTTTTAATGTAAAGTTATTCACAAACTAGTGGTTCACATAAATTACAAATAATTCAAATTTAAACTAGTCAAATTTGAAAACTACTGGAACTAATAGAAAGTTTATAATTTTTTTACCTCAAGCAAAAATATTCACAAAGAGACTCTAAATAAAGCAAAAAAACAACTCGGAAATAAAAGAAAATAAATAAAGCAGAAAACAAAAGAATGTAAAAAAGACCCGCCTACTGGGCCACAACGGCCTGTATACGACTAGAAACCCAACTTGTAGTTGGGCCAGGATGCAGGCCCGCAAGGCCCAGTAGGCCCACAGGGTAGCGCAGCAGAGGTAGGCCCAGAAGGCCTGGTTTGTAGAGGAGCTCGAAGGAGCAGTCGCGGCTGGGTTTATAAACCAATGCGGCTACCCTTCGCTCGGCGAGGCGGGACTAAACTTCCTGCACCGCGCCTGCGCGAGCACCAGCCTTTAGTCCCAGTTGGTGGCTCCAACCGCGACTAAAGACCCCCCCCCCCTTAGTCCCGGTTGGAGCCACCAACCGCGACTAAAGGTGGTCGCTTCCCGCCGCTTCGGCTGGCCAAAAGTGACCTTTAGTCCCGGTTGGTGGCTCCATCCGGGACTAAAGGTCCCTCCTATATAAGCAGACTTCAAATTTTTTCAGTTCCTCTGCTTTCTTTGACCTCTTCCACATCGCCGCGCCATCGCCGTCTCGCCTCCTCGACGCCGGAGCTCGTCGCCGCCACCGACGCCGACCGCCCGCGCCTCCTCGTGCCGATCCCCGACGCTGCCCACGCCCGCTCCTCCTCGAGCACGTCCCGACGCCGCCTGGGACACCGCCCGCGCCCGCTCCTCCAGCCCCGAGTCCTCGCCGCGCCACCGTAGCCGCCCGCGACTCACCTCGCCATCGCTCCGTCGCCCCGCTGTGAGCTCCCCCCTCTCCCCCTCTCTCTCGCCCCCTTTGCCGCCATGGCGACCGCCGGCCCCTCCCCGAGCCCACACACACATATGCATGCATGAACACACAC
>NC_057799.1:21525734-21532278 GCF_018294505.1 Triticum aestivum
AAGTTTGAATTTTGACATATGCAACATTTGATCATATGTCAAAGTTTGATCTAGAGTGAAATGTGATCAAATATGAAACATTTGATCATATGTCAAAAGTTGCATATTTTAATGTTATATTTGCAAAAATTTGTTATGTATTTGCAATTAATTTGTATATGTATGTATAGTACAATACATTCTCTTAGTCCTTTAATAAGAGATTTATTAAGAATGCCCCCATTATGGATGTGCATAAGTTGATCCCATTTTTTTCTGATCTCATGTACGTACCCTAGCTTCTGTATGTCACGTTGTCTTGTGTCAAAGTATTGAAGAAATCCATGGTTTCATCATTAGCCGTAACTAATAGGCGCATGATGGTACGAAGCTCTCCAAAGTTATTTTGGAACGGAGTTCCTGATAGGATAATTCGCTTTCTGGTACGAAGTTCAGCAAAAGGCCTTCCAGATAGCAATATTCGGAAGGCTCTTGCTGAAGTTCATACCAAAAAGCTAATTATCCTATCTGGAACTCTCTTCCAAAACAACTTTGGAGAGCTTCGTACCATCATGCACCTTTTACTTCCGGCTAATAATGAAGCCATGGTTTTCTTAAATCCTTTGACACTAGACAATGTGACATATAGAAGGGTAGATAAGATCAGGAAAAATATGGATCATTTTCTGAACATTGAGAATGGCGCCATTTTGTTAAATCCCTTAAATGTTAAGAGAATCCGTTATGATTCTGAATACTGTT
Source organism: Triticum aestivum (assembly GCF_018294505.1). Taxonomy (NCBI): domain Eukaryota; kingdom Viridiplantae; phylum Streptophyta; class Magnoliopsida; order Poales; family Poaceae; genus Triticum; species Triticum aestivum. The sequence continues at coordinate 21,526,476 of NC_057799.1, forward strand.
CCTGTAGCCATGGACTAAAACATTTTCTCATATGTAAGAAATCACAATCCAAGCATTTAAAAAATATTACATTTGCATAGAATTTGTTCTCGATGTCAACGATGCCCAGCCCGCATCCTGGTCGTCGACCCATTCGCGACGACGTCCTGCTTCAGAGGCGCCATGTCCGGGAGTCGGCTCCGCCGGGCTGGCACTGGGAGGTGCTACCTTCAGGGGCGCGCATCTTGGTGAGCAACCCAGGTCCCGTCATCGACCCGGAGCTTCTTTGGTGGCGGGCGTGTGGGCCACATTCGGTGCAGAGGCTGGTGTCCCCCGCGGAGGTGGTACGTCACCGTGTCAGGGAGGAGGAGGAGCACGTCCGTCGCTACATGGTTGCGTTGGACGTCAAATTCTCCAATACCTGTCAGGTTCTTCAGGGATCTCACTGGAGCTATGATCCTGTGGTGGTTCCTTCTCTTGGGGTGTCCACCGTGAGTGAACTAGATTATTCGATAGTAGTCGATCTGCATTAGCTAGTGATGTATTCGAGATATTCGAGACGATGTATTCAAGATTATATTATTCGATAATATTCGAGACGATGTATTCGAGATTATATTATTCAATAATATTCGAGACGATGTATTTGAGATTATATGCGATGATGCATATTAATTATCTATATTATTCGAGATGCATATTATGTACTATGATTCAGTTTTTCCTTATTGATTGCATGTATGCATTCTAATTTGAATACTAAATTGTTTTATATTTTTCTGGATTAGTTAAATAAAAGCTATGGACAATATCGGCATTGAAGGAGAGGAGGCCCTGTTCAACATCATACGCTCATCCCCTCGCCCAGATGAGTTTGAAGAAGATGACGGCTCGCAATATCTGAACCCTACCGGTGAGGGTATGATATTTGATGAAGACGAACGAATAGATGAAGTCGAGAACTATGATGACGAAGGAAATGTTGTTCTTGAAATAGCAAAGACCGGCGAGGTATAATTATATAAGCAGACATCTGGTGATCATCACATGTTTTAATTGATTTTTATATATATTAACGAATTGATCTTTCTTCCTTCAGCCCTCCGGATCGAGCAAATCTTCTACAAGCAGCAGGACAGTTCGAGGCCCGGCAAAAAAAGTTGAAGGATGGCGTAAAGTACAACATTGATGCCATCAAACCTAATGGTGAACCGTGCAAACCTAAGAAGAATGCGGGCAAGTTCATTTGTCAGTGCGGATTTATTGTCAGGGACCAAATCTCGATCTCCATTCAAGAATGGAAAAACCCAGCAAAGGGACATCCAGATGTTACTTTTGTCGACCAAAGAGCAAAAGATCGGCTTTGGGAATCTCTCATGTCACATTTCATCCTACCAGATCATTTCACAGATGCAGATGTGAAGAAAGTCAAGAACGCTGCTCTTAGGAAGATGGCGGTAGCATTCAACAACCGTAAGAAAAGTATATGGGCCGCATACGTCGAAGCAGGAAAGAAGACTCCAGAATTCAAGGGAGCACTCGAGAAGGCAAGAGATCACTGGGACGCTTTCGTGAAATTCAAGAAATAGGAAGTAGCTAAGGAACGGTCGAGAATAAACAAGATCAATGCTGCGAAAAAGCAGTGGCACCATAAGCGGGGGCCAGGTGGCTACGAGGTGGCCCGGCCTAAGTGGGATCTTGCTGAGCAACAGATGGTGGATGCAGGGGTCACTCCAGTTACATTGAGTTGGCCCCCCAGGTCCAGGACTTGGTTCTATGCAGTGGCGGAGCTTGGCCCAGAAAGCTGGGCGGGCCGACTGTAGGAAAGGGCTACTGGGATTGTGTTTCATGGCCCAAAAGTAGGTGTACACTACAGAAAAATTGCATGGGCTGGGCGGGCCACAGCCCATTCGGCCTTGCTGTAGCTCCGCCGGTGGTTCTATGCACATGGGGGGACGTTGGACCCAAAGACAGGCCGGGTTTTGGAGCGGGCAAGTCTTAAAGGAGCCGACCTCATTTTACTTGTTGCAATAGAAGAGGCTCGAACGGGGGTGTTCACGCCCAACAGAGAGAACGACGAGGTTACGCGCGCCCTAGGAAATCCTGAACACCCGGGAAGAACACGAGGCAAAGGCATTGTTCCGTGGTTTGTGGGGTTTGCGGACTGGAACACCGACTACAGAAGACGTGCGAGAAAGAAGCAGCAGGAGGAGAAGAAGAGGAAGCTGGAGGAGGAGCAGAGAAAGTAGGAAGCAGACCGCCTCCAAGGGCTAGAATCAAGGCACGCAGAGTTGGCACTCGATTTCCAGCGGCAGCAGCAGCAGATCGACTCACTTAGCCAGGAAAGGGGGTCTCAGCAGCGGCAACATCTAGCGGATCCAGCATTGGATAGCACCATCCCATCCATGCCGAGAAGCAGCATGGGTTTTGCCCCGGGCGATGAGGCACTTCTGGGAAAATACCCTATGAATGATATCATAGATATGACAAATTGTGAGCTACACTTTAAAATGAAGAACATATCTATGAAGGTGGCGGACGGCGTTGCTTATACAAATCCCCCTGAAGCAACCTTCCATTGCAATCCGATTCTAGCTAGCTATGCTCGTGTCGCGGTTGATGAATCGGTGGCACAATATTCAGGGCTAGAGCTTGACATTCCTGGAGGTGATGACGAGCACACACTGGGAGAGGCCATACATCGTATCATTCTATGGAGAAAGGATTGCATCGTCTTTCCAAGGCCACCGACACCGCGTCAGCCGGCTCCTCCTCCAAGTCCGCCACCGCGCCAGCAAACTCCCGCTCCTCCAAGTCAGCCACCGCCTCAGCAGAGTCCTGCTCCTCCAAGTCCGCCAACGCGTCAGCCCACTCCTCCTCCAAGTCCGGCACCGCGTCAGCCCAGTCCTCCTCCTCCAAGTCAGGCACCGCGTCAGCCGTCTCCGCTGCCTTAGCGGGATCCGCCGCCTAAGCAACAACGGAAGAGAGGCGCTGCAGCTACGACGGCTAGCGGTACAAGTACAGGAGGAAGAAATACAGATTTGGTCCGAGCCTCACGCCCCTTCCGAGGTTGCCTTACGACCTGACCGAAGCAGAATACGAAGCCGAAGTGAGGGCCCAAGTGAAGGCCCATTTTGGACCGAAACCGCCCCCGCCGCCAGAGGAGAAAGTACATGAGTATGTCATTGACCACTTTATTCGTATGGCGGAACCACCAGCACCCCAAGCATAGGGACTCAGACTATGAGCACCAAATCAAAAAGTCATATCAAGCACAAAAAAGGAGTCGAGCTCGAGCTCCAGCCAAGCAGCTACCAAAAAAAGCATGAAAACTATTCCTCAGCTGGGAGAACAGGCGGTGCAATGATCCCCCGCTCATTGTACCAACACATGTGAGTACCAGCGCCGATCAGCTGGTAATAACCGACGATCTTTGAAGGATGGCTGAAGAGGCCGGTGTCACTGTTTATCAACTCCTAGAGATCGAGCCCATGGAAAAGTTTACAGAGGAGCAACTAAAATAGAAATATGCCCGCAGCCAACCTCTGGTCAAGCCTGAGGAGAGCAAGCTTTTATCAATGAGAATGTATGAATTGCATGAATGGTACATGAAAGAAGCCAAGACTACCGATCGAGAGTCCCTCATGGTGAGAGTCAAGCCAGAGCATTACTACCATGAAAATGCTTTGTATATTGAGTTTACAGAACTGTTTCAGTTATTCAATCAAGACGCACTCGACAAATCTATCGTCAGTTTCTATTGTCTGTAAGTGATTTCTTTGTAATTTAAGTCTCTAGCTAGCTGTAGTGCTCGTTGATCATTACCTACAATTATCCTCACTATATTCTTTTCTGTGGTATTATGCTGAGTGAAGATCTATGAAATGAAAAAGCTGGACGCTATGGAATTGGGTTCATTGACCCAAATACCATTAATGAAGAGACATGAACACGTGAATGGGATCGAAAAGACACTGAGAAAAGCTTGCTAGAATTCTTGAAGCACCTAAATACCTGGGGAAATACTATTTCCTTACAACTTCAGGTGAGTCACACTGTCTTGTACTACAAATTCTGGTTTTGCTTACTAGCTAGATGTTAATAAGTATCTAGGGTTTAGGGTAGTTGATGAGTTATGCACATGCCCGCTTAATTATACATGCAAACGTGTGCGCATGCAGTTTCCACTGGATCTGGTTAATCATTGAAGTTGACAAGGGAAAAGTTCAAGTACTGGACTCACTACTTAAAGAAGTTAATGACTACGCAATCGTGAGGGGGAAAAGTTCAAGTACTGAACTCACTACTTAAAGAAGTTAATGACTACGCAATCGTCAGGGGGATGGTCGACGGGTCATTTCAATCATTATCGAACTGTATGTCGGCCTCTTTAGTTCGTCATTTCCTGATATCAACTAATTAATAACTTCTTTATTCATTTTCTTTGTCGGCGGGCAGGGCTTGGGAAAAGTTCATCAAACAGGTTGATGGACCATGGAAAAAAGAGCTGAAATAGTGTCGACCCAAGGTAATTAATTAAGTAGCTAGTACCAGCTAGCCACCATCTATTTAATTCTAGTTTCAATACCATTATCATGCTTGATTAATTATTATCTGATTGAATTCTATTCTCCTAAAGGCCCTGAAGCAGGCGCCGGGGACTGACTTATGTGCATACTATGTTTGCGAGAACATTCGCATGATGACGTCCGAAAGGACCAGAACTGATAGAGACCAATGGGTATGATTTGCCAGAATACTATTCACAATTTTAACATCATTATCTAATATATATATACACACAACTAATACATGCATATTGATCTCTTTCTTTAAAGATGAAGGAGATGCGGGATAAGCTCCTACCAGCGGATCGCTTACGAGCAATCCAAGAGGAAATAGTTAGATTTTTGCTCGACCAGGTCATAGATCCCAAAGGAGAATACTATTACAAGAGTTTCAGAACCGGCACTAAAGGGCCTTACGAACCAGGACTATAGCCCGATTCTGCACAACTGGCCGTAACCTTTGTAATATGAGAACCCTTGTACATATATAATTTGTAATAATGAGTTGTCCTATTTTATACCAAGTAGTGTCATATTTCAGAAGACTTAATCTCTAAGCTGAAATACGAGATGTTTTGGTTCTTTGAGCCGAGGTGCCACACTCAGTCTAGTTCCGAGTTACATGCATGAAACTACTCAGCCTAGTCTACGGTAAAAAATTTGGGATGTCTAGTCCATACATGGAACCACTCAGCCTAGTTTACGGTAAGAATCAAGCAGTTAGTACTTTTTTTTAACATCAGTACAGACACAAGCCCTCATATACACGCGCATACACTCGTCCCTATGAACGCACACACGCACACCCTACCTTTATGAGCACCTCTGAAAGACTGAGCCGGCATGTCTTCTCCCACTGAATGCGCGTCGCCGGAAATCCTGAAATAAATGCAACCATCAGGATATGAACTCTGGTGGGCTGGGAATACCACAGTCACTCTAACCATCCAACCGCAGATTGATTCACCAAGTAGCTATTGAGAAGAAGAAAAAGCATATAATGCCGTACGGGAGAGGGTCTGCTACTATGCCGGCCCACTAACAGAACCCGAAACCACAATTCGAACTCACGACCTTAGAGCCTTGAATGAGTGCTGCTAGCCACTCCACCTATAAGCTGCTTCTGATATGAGGCTAGCACCGGGTATTATATTAACACACAGATGTAACACATTTTTACAATTTATGATTTTTGTCCCAAAAGATACAAAGAATAGAAAAGTAACAGAAATGGAAAAATAGAAACCAAACCAACC
>NC_057799.1:21532726-21536146 GCF_018294505.1 Triticum aestivum
CACAAAAATCAGAAAACCCGGTGTAGAAACATTCTAGAAGGTTCCGAAAATCGGCAAAGATTCACAACACGAGTGGCTCGAACGCTCAAATGGGCCTCCCCATTCTATGATCGTGTGTGCGATCGCCTGACTATTTGCTCCAAAATGCGGCAAATAGAAAATTACATACGTTCAAGAGTAGCGTCAAATACACAAGAGTCGCCTAACTAGGCCGGCCCATTGTCGCCATAGGAAACAGGAAAAAAAATCACCAAAACAGAATGACAATGCAAGGGATCGAACCCTGTAACTCCAACTGATGAAAACTCGTCGCTACCCACATGAGTTGATAAGTTGCAATGTCTAACTAGGAAACACAAGACTATAAAAACTATCGATCAGCGACCGACTTACTGTAGTGAACTAGTCTTTTTCCCACTATTGCTTCTTCCCATCTTCTTTTTGCATTCTGTTTCTTTTTCAGATTTTTTCTTTCCTTTTTTCTTTTTTTCTCCTTTTTAGAGAATGCTTGTGCCTACAAAAAATTGTTGAAAATTTCGAAAAATGACCGCCTTTTCAAATTTTGTTGATAAAATACAAATATTCACATTTTATAAACTTGTACAGGAATTTCAAAAAAATGTTCATGTCTTTGAAAATTGCAGATAATGTGAAAATGCAAACATATTTCGAAAGGGCAAAAAAAATAAAAGAGCGTTGAAAGGCCAGAAGGCTCCGTTTGAAAGACGTTGTTTGAAAGAACAAATAATATTTCAATTTTTTGAAAAAGTTTCTAAAATTTAAAAAAGGAATAAATTAATGAAAAGGAAAAAAACTAAAAAAGCGAAAAGAGAAAACCCTCTTAGGCCTTGGCCCAACTAGGTGACGACATCACTCAGTTATGAGATAACACATGGGTTACAATATCCGGTTTGGGGAACCTTCTAGAAGGTTCCTGAACCAGTGTGCACTGGTTTTCGGTTTTTATTTTCAGTTTTTTCTTTATATTTATCTTATTTTTTGTATTTCATTAATTATTTTTCCAAGTTTTTTCTTTCTTTTCATATATCCAATTTTTCAACGCTTGTTTGTTCTAGTGGCTAGCTATCAGCTCGCTCTTTGGTGCAGGAGCTTGCCTGTTCAAATCCTCGCCATCATTATTCCTTCTACGACATATTTCATGGTACAGGCGTACAACATTTGCCCATGGACTGGCCCATCGCAGCTTCGTGCGTGCAAAACGACGGGCGGTACATACACAGGCCAGGCGTTGCGAAACGTCATATTTTCTTAAAAAATATCCTACCCTTAAATACATTTTAGATGGCACTAGCACATATGCCCATGCGTTGCAACGGGAGAACAAAATAGGTGACTATTCAAATCTAGTGGCACATACAAAAAAGCTTGATTCAAGTATGATGAAAACTTACTGAACTTGGAGAACCTATAATTTTTATATTTTCTTTGTGTTATCGAAATTTAGGCATTGTGTTTTATATTAAGTTTAATACGAGCTACAGGTTTAAGCAAATAAGAGGGAAAATTCCATTGGCCCAACCCTCAGTTTTCACCATCTCAGACTACTCAATGAATAGTCCAAAATCTACAGCAGCAGATGATTCAGAACAATGTTAATTGTTTTTCGTATAATTCATCAACTAATTTATCGTCTTGGATGTACCCGTGCGTTGCCATGGAACAAATGGGTCTCATAAATCCCAATTTCTTAACTAAGAAGTGCTTGGAATTCCAGTTTCTATATGTTCCTGAAACTTCCTTCCATAAAATCCCAAATTGTCAGAACAAAATATGATTTCACGTCCTTTACGAACCTAGCTTATCCCTGAAATAGGATTTTTTTTTAATTGTCTACACATGTGAGAATTGCTACATACAACTCAGTATACAACTATACACATCACTGGTCATGCCTACAGAACATCACATTTTTTCATCAGGTGAGACTGGCTAGCCATAACTGATCGCCTTTTTATCAGGCGAGTGTGCCTACAGAACATCACAACATCATGATTGCAGGAAGCAAACATGTATATTAATGTTATTTTCACCCAAAAATGATTATATGTTAACATGTGCAGGAGGAACATATCAAGAATAGTACTGTAAATAGTTTTCTTCATTTATCAATCCAGAAACCGTAGATAATGTTGACATTGTTGATGATGGAAGTGATGGCAATAGATTATCATTTATCTGTTCATCTGATTTGAAACCAGTCGTTTCAGAACTTTTAGACACCGGAGATAAAGTCGAGATGATTGGCGATGGAGGTGATGTAAATGGATCACCATTGATCTGTTCGTCCGATTCTAAAACACTCGATTCAGAACATTTTGCTTTTTTTGAAGGTCGGTTATGAAAATCCTCATCAACGGTCGCTTCAACGTTATGTGATCCATCTTCTGCAAAATAACAACAAAATATATGTTAATAAATTAAACTGCAATGACATTCCAAGAAAAACATGCACCAATGGAGTAGTAATGCGATAAAAATGTAATCTGGTCAAAATCTGCATGTCACCTATTTCATGTTTGATGCCCTGTATAGTGGCAGATAATTTTGCTCTTATCTTTCAAACTGAACTGTACAATAAAAATGCTTTGTCGGACTATAACAACTTATTTTATGTTGGATGCCCTATATAGCACAGATAAGTTCACTCTTATCTTTCAGAATGAATTACCATGCATAAGTATTTCATACACAAAAGAAAACGTTACATGTGAGAGACAAACGGGTTAGAAGGAACTTTGAAATACTAATGGCACATCTCAATATGAAAGGTTTAAAGGGAACAGAAGCATATTTTTTCGCGTGAGTGTTGCTCTGTACTGTTCTTTTTTCTGGCCATAAAACTGAACCCCTTTGGCTCTGTATGGTGCATAAAGACCAGTTCTTGTCAGTTGGTAGTCACTGCTGACCCCCTTCAAATTTTTTGCCCATATAATCTGTAGCTGCATGCTGCACTCATAGGTCACTGTTGATCCCCTTTAATTTTATTTGCCCATACAATCTGTACTAAACTGAACTAATCATCTATACATGATTATGACAAGAGTTGCAAAACACATGATTTTGCAGTTAGCTATCTACTAATTCACCATTCCATCTGTAGCAGAATCCCGGTCAAAAATCAAGTCTATAAAGTTGCCAAGCCACAGTCACTGCTGACCCCCGCAAAATAACCGCCGATATACAGGTCGGCGCGGAAAAATCTGCCCGAGCAGACCCCGCAAACGCGTCCGCCCGCTAAAAAATTTTGCGGGGCGTGGCAAAAGTTCGCCCTCAACCTTTAGATTCACGGGTGGGAGGCCGACCCGAGCTCGCCCCCCTTCTGCAGCGAGATTTGGCGGGAGGGAACTTTCCGTGCGGCCATTCCCGCTCCCCCCCCCCCTCGGCCGCCATTGCCCCACC
>NC_057799.1:21536402-21541098 GCF_018294505.1 Triticum aestivum
CCACCACCGCGAGCTTCGGCCCATCTTCCCCGCCATACTTGGCCGTCATAGAAGCCTCCCAGCAGTCCCCCGTCCCCGTGGAGGTCGCGCATGCGCAATCCCCTCCTGCGGATCTTGTCGCCGGCCATGTCGCCCCCGCCGTCGCCCAAGGCCCCAATGCACCTGCCCACAAGGGGCAGGGGCAACGTTGTTGTGCAGGGTGCCAATCCGGTTGGCCCGGCCGGAAAGGCATGCGCGCCTTCGTCCACTCCCCCCGCCCTGGCGAGATGTTCCCCGACGATGTCGTTCAACAGCACTTCTTCCACCGCAAGCGAGGTGTTCGATGAAATGACCGGAAGGTTTGCATCTTCGATCTCTTCTTCTTGCTTCGGTTTTCGGTATTGTGGTTGTTCTTGACTTGATGCCGCTCAATGTAGTGGTGGTTCGAACAATGCCACGACCGAGTTCGTGAACTTGTTGGACACCAACGCCGTCGACATCGATAGGGCCCCGTTCGCTGATTTCGATTATAATGAAACGGAGGGTGGCGTGGATGATCACGGTGGTGAAGATGAAGTGGAGGAGGAAGATGAGGGGGTGTATGAGGAAGCGCAAGCAAAAAAAGCGTGAGGTCGAAGAACTACATGATCTTGGAAGATCAAATCTTGATCAAGGCTTGGAGTGTGGTCTCTCTTGATGCTTGCACGGGTACATCTCAAACCTCTAAGAGATATTGGCAAAGAATCGAAGATCAATAGTTCCGCATGATGGCCAAGCATCCCAATAGGACACCACGTACATTTCGGTCGCTCCAAGGGCGTTGGGACGTGATCAAGCCAATTTGCAGCCGTTGGGCAGCTTGCTTGGAACAAGTACGCAATACACTTCCAAGTGGAACCATGGAATCCGACAATGTGAGTTCATTTTCATGTCCCAAGTTGTGCACATAATTTTTGCATCATATGAAATGATTGCATCATTTGACTTTGTTTAAATTGTGTAGGACAAAATTGCCCAACAAAAATACAAAGACATGAAAGCTTCTGAAGGCAAATTTTGTAAGCTAGAGCATTGTTGGGATATGCTCAAAGAGTGCGAGAAGTGAAAGTTGATTGACAAGCAATCCCCACCGAATAGAGGTGTACTTACGAACATGGATGAAGATGGGATGATGATGGCCCAAGAAACTTGAACAAGCCCGATGGTGACAAAAAGACCAAGGAGAATATCAAGAGGGAACACGAAGCATCGAGCTTGCGGGACAAGATAGATGCCATGGTCCATTCAAATGAGTTGATGTTAGCGAAGACATTGGATAAAAAAAAAAGTTGGCCGAGAGAAGGGCACGGGAGAAGCAAGAGAAGTGGCAATTGCTCAAGGACGAGGGTTTGCGCAAGGCGGCCATTGAGGAGAGAAGGGCACGTGCCGCTGAGAACAAAGCCATGTCCAAGCTTCTTGCCGAAGAGAATATGATCATGACAATGAACCGCAATGACATGGACGACATCACCAAAGAGTGGCATGACATGGCAAGGAGGGACATCTTGAAGAGGAGGATGCTTGCGTCGGCCAGTGCGTGTTACAGTGCGGGAGATGTTTTCTCATCGGGATTTGGAACCAATATCGCCGACCCGTAAAAGAGCATCTTCGGCGAATATCCTTTTATACGGGTTTGTTTGCGGGCTCTGACTCTGCGGCCGCCCGCACCGGTCCGCAAAGACGTTTTTCCGCGTATTGTAAACGCCTTTTGCCGCTCGGCGTTATGTGGGATCTGCTAGAGATGCTCTAAGGTTTTTTTTTTCAACAAAGCTCGTTTACGATCTATATAAATAAAGGTCTTCATTTGCTCTTTCACACAGCGGGCTAGCTAGGTGGGCTTGTTCCTGGGAGCGTACTCAAAGTATGCGTGCAGGGCTCGACTCAGAAAAAAAGGACGCACGAAAAACATCTTGATGGACAAAATAAAGTGAAGAAACGATCTGTCCTTTAATATTAGGTAAAAATAAAGATATAAACTTTTCTACCTGGCCGATCGGCCATCTTTGTGCCAGTCACAAGCGGCCATTTTTCTTGATTTATGAAACGCAATTTTTTTCCTATAAAAACGACGGACGAAAAAGAAAGAGAAAGTATAAATAGAAAAAAAGATGTACGCCCCTCAAAAAAATGTACGAAATACATCTTGATGGACAAAATAAAGTGGAGAAACGATCTGTCTTTTTTTTTGACGGGGAAACAAGTGTTTCATTAACCAGAGGGTGCCACAAGATCGCTCGCAACCAGATCAAGTACATAAGTAGGCAGGTGCTCCAGCCATACAGTGGAGAGAACTGGTGCCTGATAACCAGACTGCGCTAAAGCATGCGCAACAGAATTACAGCCTCGACGGCAATGATTAAACAGAAAAGCATCGAAATGGAGAATACAACTACTTCTGATCTCCCTGAACAGCACTCCCAATTCTGATAAATCTGAATCGCCGGAGGTGAGTGCTTGGACTAGAGTTAGGGAATCAGACTCCAGCACCACACGATGGACGCCCACATTTGCGGCTCCCTCGACCGCTGCCAGACATGCCTCCGCTTCCACATGAAGAGCACTTTTGATGTGCGACAGTTTCCCAGCCCCAGCTGCGACAGCGGCTCCATCGTCCGAACGCAGGATATAACCAAAGGCGCCGTCGCCGGACTCCTTTTTGAAAGCAGCGTCGAAGTTTACCTTGACAAACTCCGGCTGGGGAGGATCCCACTTTGTCATCGGAATGGCCGGCGCCCTCGTTGTTTTTGCATCAGCAGAGAAGTCCAGCAGATGTTTCTGAATCATGAAGCATACGTCCTCCGCTGCCTGAATCTTCTCGCCTGCGTTTATCTTGTTCCTTGTAGTCCTTTTAATATCAAGTAAAGATAAAGATATAAACTTTTCTACCTGGCCGATCGGCCGTCTTTGTGCCGGTCACAAGCGGCTCGTTCGATCTATGCGGATCGTACGTCCCGCAACCCACCAATCGACCAGTTGCCCACTACGTGGTTGTGGCCTTGTGGGGACCAAGCATCACTCAACGAACCATATCCCTATCCCTCCCCTCATCTTCAACGCATGGACACATATGTGGCTTATTAAAATTAATCCAAGACACACAGTCAATCTACCAAGAAACCAAAGCAATCACACGAGCACAATATCCAAAAATGTTAACGAGGTTGATCAATATGGCCACCGAGAAAAGCACTGCCCATTTTATATAGGAGAGATGATAGAGAATAGCGTTTTGAAGCTCGGCCTCCATGGAGGCCGTTTTAAAAAAATCAAATTCAAACTATTCAATTTCAAAAAAATCTGGAAAAAATGTACATGAATATAAGGATGTGATGTGTATGTGTGAAATTTTAGGATGAAATACCTTGAGATGCGATATTTACAAAAAGAACAAATTCATGAACTTTTGGGATGAACATTATCATGTGAGCTCAAAAAGTAATTTCCGGAAATGATATCCCTAACATATACTCTCCCTCCATCCGAAAATACTTATCATCAAAATGAATAAAAAAAGATGTATTTTAGTTCTACATACATCCCCTTTTATCCATTTTGATGACAAGTATTTTCGGACGGAGTGAGCATGTACAACTACTATACTAGGAGAACACTGTCGAGTAGGGCATTTGGAGACCAAGTTCCATGGAGCCTTTTATTTTGAAAAATATAAAATTCATAAATTTTAGTTTTAAAAAAGTTCTAAAAACAAATACATGATACGTTGAATTGCAAGCTGCACAAAAAAAACAAAATCATGGACTTTGAAGATGAAGAGTGCATATGCTAAAAAGCCTCAAATTGATCTTTTTTGTGTAGCTCATATTTTAATTTATTTTGACCTGAAAATTTGCACACATGTACATTATGTATCTAGGTATATGTGTATTTATTTTCTATATTTTTTTTGAAACTAAAAAGTTTAAATTTTAAAGTTTTCAAGTAAAGATCTCCATGAAGCTCAGTCTTCGTTTGACATTTTCAAACATTGTCGCTCTAGTAAAGTGCAAATGAGGAAAGAAACTCCCAGTCCCACGTGGCACGTCCTATTTCACCCTTAGGCCTCGTTTGACATGAAGGGATTCAGGAGGATTTGAGGTATGGGGACTGGAGGGGGTTTGGTGAATCCCTCTCCTCCACCCAATCCCCTCAATTCCCCTTGCATCCAATTCCCTTCCTGAAGAAACTCGTTTGAGAGACGAAGAGTGGAGGAGGCGTGCGTTGCCGCTGCCCTCGAGGTTCTGCTTTCGCGAGGCCCTCGACGAGAGTTCTGAACCGTGCGGGTACAAGGGAATTGGAAGGGATCGAAGGGGGTTGGGCTGTGCAAACCCCACCTATGAAATGGGCCGACGAGGTTTCGTGGGGCTTCTGGCCCTCCCGGGGATCATGGTGTCCAAACCACCTGAATCCTCCTGCGCCAAACGAGGCCTTAAAAAAAACTCCCGTTTTCCTCAAGCGGAACGACGCACCCAAAATGACGAGGAAAAGAAAACAAACATTTTCTCCGGCGAATAAAATCTCCAATCGCCGCTCTTTCTCGGCCGCTCCGCCTCCTGTGGTTGCGACCAGGTGGCGGCGCGTCGCCGGGCTGCCCTCCGTGGGTACGTCTCTCCTCTCCATCCGTACGACCCCAATCCTGCCGCTTCCCTTCAAGTTCTGAGATCTCGCGATTTTTTTATCT
>NC_057799.1:21541379-21548502 GCF_018294505.1 Triticum aestivum
TAGTTAATTGGCTGCTAATACTATATTTTGTTTTACTGTATTGATGCTTGACTGTAATGTAATACTGCGGTAGTTAATTGGCAAGTAACTCTGAATTTTGACAGTGCAGAGTACTTCTTTTCAAAACCTTATCTTTTGGAGAATACAATGTTATTCAGAAAGTAGCAATGTTTCTTGATTCACCCCCTTGCATACTAGCAAGGTTTTATGGATGTTCGACGCCACGTAGCCATACCATGCTAGTGTAGAAAAGTGATGTCAGTTATTACCGGAATGTATTCAAATCTTCCTCTTTTCTAGTGTACAATGCTCTTTTCTTGTGAGCTATCGTAGGGGATGTTTGACTAAAACGGATTCATAGATAAAGATAGGCATATGAATACAGATACAGCTGAATCATCTGAAGAACGCGAAAATAAGATACAGAAGTATTCCTGATCCTATTTCTTGCAGCTAGACGCAAGTGCCTGAAATACAATGTGTCCATTGTTCTTCACATTATAATAGACAGCTATATTATATCATCAAGTGCATCACATAATCTTACTGCATACTGCATACTGCAACTTGTATTTGTTAAACAAGCAGGTCACCACTCAAGTGAACTGATGTAGGAAGAGGGATCCGGAGGCGTGGGAATTTGGACTGCTCCATCAAGCATTTCTGCCACTTTATGCATGGTTGGCCGCATCGTTGGCTCCTCCTGAAGGCACCACAGTGCCACAGCCACGAAGTGCTCCGCCTTTTTAATGTTGAAGATTGCCTCGTCATCACCCTCCACAAGCAAGTCGATCCTCCCAGACCTGTAACAGTCGTTTGCCCAGTAAGTTAGTATCGCCTGCTCTTCATCAGCAATCTCTACCTCCACATTCCTCCTGCAGCACACAAGCTCCAGCAGGATCACCCCAAAGCTATAAACATCGACTTTGGAAGTGATCCTTATGTTCTTGAACCACTCTGGGGCAACGTAACCTCTAGTACCCCGGATGCCGGTGTTTGTCTGTGTCTGATTGGCTTGAAGAGGCTTCGCCAGGCCAAAGTCTGCAATCTTCGCCATAAAGTTGTCATCGAGAAGGATGTTCTGTGGTTTTATGTCGCAGTGGATAATCTGTGTGCTGCACTCCTCGTGCAAGTAGAGCAGCCCTCGTGCCACTCCAAGTGCGACTTGCACACGGAGGCTCCAATGTGGCCGAGCATCACCAAAGAGGAACTCGTTCAGCGAGCCATTGGTCATGAACTCATATACTAGCAGTCTGTCAGTTCCCTCATTGCACAAACCAAGCAGCCTGACCAAATTCTTGTGAGATGTCTGACCCATGGTTTGCACTTCCACCATGAACTCCTTCTCAGTCTCTTGCTGAAGCTTTTTAATTTTCTTGACGGCGATGCTGGTCACATGCTCATCTTGAAGCTGTCCTTTGTACACAGTACCAGAGGCTCCGCTCCCTAGCACCTCATGGAAACCACTGGTTGCCTTCTCCAGTTCATTGTAAGTAAAAATCTTTGGGGCCAATATAGAACTACCTGACGATTGTGATGACTGGAGTTTTTTCCTGGAGGTGATAGTGATACCACAGTAAGTGCCAAAGAGCAGAATAGAGATGAGGAGAAGGTTTACCAATACAGAACTACCAAAAAACAAGGAACTCCCAAGAATCCAATACTTCTTGTCTTTGTTCCATTTGCTAGAGGCAATGCTGAGCTGGGACTGTGAATTGTTGCTCTTAGGCACCTTGATATGTACCGTCCTGTCTGTGTTTTTCACCATTTTCCCATTTGATAAAGGGAGCCTTTTCTTCCAGCAGGTATTTGTGCTTGCATGAAAGACGGCTGTGGCACAGAAGCAATCAATCATACACAGTCTCCGACATTCAGTCATATCGGTGGGGCTGTACTCCTCATAGTAGTAGGATTGAGGCCAGTCAACATCATTGATCTGAGTCATCTTAAACTGGGCCGCCGCTTCTTCCTCATTCAGGTCACAACTTTGTGGTTCAAAGTCTGGCATGCACCCTTTGTATTTTCTCTCGTCGTCGAAGAACTTGTAATGTTCTGGGCATCGGCATATTGTTGTCTGATTCTGGGTGCCATCGAAGCTGCAGTAGCTGTTGAAGCCGCATGCACCACTGCCTGCCTCTACCATCACTCTCTGGCAGATGTCCTGGGGAATTAAGCTTACTGTCATCCATTGTGAGATCCATTTGTCTCTGACCTTTCTGCTCTTTGGGTACAGGTATTGCCGAAATACACCGTCTGGATCAAGCGTGGCACGATGAAAGAAATCACCCATTGGGTACCCCTCTGCCGAAGTGATATTGGTCTGTGTCCCATTTGTCAAGGTGAAGTATACCATGCCTGTTTCATTGAAGACCAGCTGTGAGCCGTTCCCAACTGTATTAGATGCCCAGTATGGATCATACCGAAATGTAGAATGCTCGGCGATTGGATAAAACACAAGATCACCATCAGACTGCACAGCTAAGAGAAACCGGCCATTGGCGTAGTCCGTGGGGATGAGACGGCTTCTAAGTACCTTGTCCTGCTGACCCACAGGAAGCACTTGCGTGGGCAGGATGGTATCAGCCGGGACATCAAAGGTCTCCCACTTTGCTTTGCCATCTGCATCGACAAGCCTGAAGTCGCCTGTGTCGAGCATTCTGGCGTAGGCTGCACCAGGGACCCGGGGACTCCAGACTTCATCGCCAGATGGGTTGCGAAGGGAGAGCAGCCCATCAGCCGTGAGCTGCAGCACGGAGCTGGATGGCACTTGCACCGGTGTGTCTTGACTGCCCTTGGCGTACCAAGCGACAGTCTTTTCATGGATCTTGTTGAACCAGACGGCGAGGAGGTACAAGGAGGGGTTACCTTCCATTGGCCAGAAGCCGAACGCAAAGTCGCCGGAGGGCGAGAGCCATGAGCTGTTTGGCCCCTGGGGCGTCAATGAGGAGCCCAGGGCGATGTTCACCTGTGCTTGAGCAGCAGATGATACCCCCAGCAGCAGTAGCAAGAACTGGAGCAAGAGCCATGGGAGGTGAGGTGCCATTGCTTTTGCTTTGTTTGGTGCCTCTACTGATGAGAACTGGAGCAAGCTTATGCCCCTTGCAGAATGGCACTTAACGGTGCTCAGTCATTACACGGCTTCTTCGTGGAACAGTTGGCGTCAGTACGGCACGTGGAAAATCATGTCCATGAATTGGATTTTGTGTGGAACAGTGTATGGGGTTGTGATTGAATTGGTCAAGCGATTTACAGAAGGCATTGGTTGCCGCTACTGCTAGGCCAGTGTTCTGTTTCTCCGAATAATTGTTTTGTCTTTACCAAATTACTGTTAAGATATAGTTTAAATGAAAAGTGCTAATCTGGTTCTAGAAATTTTTGTGAACTGATAAATACTGAAATTTGTTTGTCCCTTAATACAGAAGTCTGAACTCTAAAGTTTAACCAATTCTGGCTATTCGTTTCCTACTTGTGAAGTAGATTTTTTATCACCTACGCATCTCATGGCATTCAAGAGTTTCCATTGACTTGACTTGGCATGTCACATCTGGTTACCGGTGTTTACACTCCATTGGTGTTTCCGTGAAAGCAGGGGCACAAGGACTCGACCCATTGGTTGACTGGAATATTGGAAATAGTTGGAGTAACTGTCAACATGGCTGTGGTGCTTCTGGCAAAAAACACGGCTACGGTAAGGGGGACACTGACCACTCAATTTAGAAATTATATGTGCCTCTCTAGCAAGTATTTTTAAACATGGCTACGGAAAGAGAAACTGGGTATCCCAAGGTTCGCGTTTCTCTGGCCAGTATTTTTTTGAATTTTTTGGAGAAGGGATTTAATTTAAGTAATTAAATTACTCGTATATTTTAATAAATTATTCAGATTTATGGTTACCCAGATTTCATTTGATTTTGTGGCTAGCCTCTCTAGCTGTAGGCCCACCGCATCTTCTGGATGGCTATGGGTGAGAGCATCCAAGCTGTGGATTTGTCTCAAGGAAATTTGCGAAAGATCGGAGATCACATCGACATCGAGCACAAGTGACTAGATGAGTTCTAAATGAACTTTACCATGAGGAGATCACATCGACATCAAGCAAAAGTGACTAGATGAGTTCTTCATAAACTTTACCTTGAGGAGATCAAGGTGAGGTCTAAGTGATTTCGAGGCTTCTTATTTAAGCATCTGCAATAAAGACATTGGATCACACAAATGTTTTAAATCTTGGGATACATCGCTGTTCTCCTTCTCAAAACTTTATTTATTTATGTTGCATCAAGTTCTTTGCTTTGTGCTTCACCTTGCTAGTTTGTAGAGTTGGTTCACCCTTCCAATTAACATTCTAGTTTGCGCAAAGGTTTAATTTTTTTAATCTCCTGCTGAGCCCCCATAGACAACAGATCTTTCGCCCACCTCTAACAGTGCCGGCAATGAAGCCAACTACAAGGAAGAAGTACGACACTAGGATTGCTATTGGTATGCTGCTCCTCCCAACAATGGTAGCATCGGCTGGTTCCGGTGGTGGTTGCTGCTTAACGGCAGCTCCACCCTGATTCAGTGAGATGAGTGGGTCGCCAAGGAAGGACTGCTCGTCGAAGGTGCCGAACTGCCAGTAGTGGAGACATTGCCGGAGAGGAGCGGGTTGTATGACACATTGAACATAATCAGCTGTGTCAGCTTGAACAGGCTTGCCGGGAGCTCGTCGGAGAGGTTGTTAAATGACAAATCCATCCTCTCAAGAGACAGAGTCTCGCCAATCTCGGACGGAATCGGCCCCAAGATGTTGTTCCTCGATACATTCAGCATGACGAGCGGGAGGCGGCTGATCTCCAGCGGCAGACGCCCCGTGAAACGGTTGTCATCGAGGTGGAGCAAGCTGAGGTTCTGCATTGCACCTATCCACGATGGTATCTCACCAGAAAGCATGTTCCTTGACAGCTGCACATATCCGGCGACCGTGTTCGACCTCACCAGTGACGACGAGTTTGTGCAAATTGGGACGATACCGTAGCCCTTGAGGATGCGGTCCCATATAATGCGGCAGTTCTCCTGAGTCATGACGGAGTAGACGAAGCTGAAGGGAGGATAGCTTGCTGGGATCCACCGTTCCATGGCCTGGCACCTGCGGAGCCGGTGAGCATGCTCGAATCATTCCGGTTCTTGGAGAAGGTCGGGATTCCTCCCTATCTCTGTCATCTCTGGAGGGATATTCTCAACCGGTTTTCAGCCAGGTTCAGCCAAAGCAAGCTGGTGCACTTGCTGATTTCAGGTGGTATCTCCCCGGAGAGCTGGTTCCCGGCGAGCACCAGCCACAGGACGGACGTGAGGTTACCTACTGTCGCCGAGATCCCACCTGAGAGCGTGTTGCTGGACAGGTCCTACGCCTGGAGCTCGACAAGACGGCTGTCCTCCAGCGGTATCCTGCCGGAGAAATTGTTCTCGGCAAGCATCAGGTACTTGAGGCTCTTCATCTTGGACACCTGAGGAGGGAGTTCGCCGGTGAAATGGTTGAAGATGAGATCGAGCCTGGCGAGTAGCGGTAGCCCGAGCACACTAGAGGGCACGATGCCGCCGGTGTAATTGTTGTGATGAAGCACAAGATACTTCAAGCTCGTAAAGTTGCCGAAAATCTGTTCCACGTCGCCTCCAAAGTTGTTGGTACTCATGTCCAAGAACTGAAGTCTCCCGCAGTTCGTCAGCTCCGGCGGTATCTTCTGATCGAACTCAATGTTCCCAAGAATCAACGTCTTGAGGATGGCGAGCTTCCCAATTCCGGCAGGTATCTTTCCAGAGAAATTATTCCCCAGAGTGATAGGTAAGTCAAATTCATGCACCTAGCGATGGGGTAAGGGAAGTTGCCGACCAACTGGTTCGCGGAGAGGTCCAAGGACAGGAGCCTGCAGCCAACAGGAAATGTGTTCCACGGGACGCTCCCGGTGAGGTTGTTCTTAGCGGCGCTGAATTCCCTGAATCTCGCGACGCCGGGCCATAGCTCACTGGAGAAGTTGTTTGAGCTGAGGTCGACGCCGTCCAGCCTGGCGCAGCCATCGAACTGCTGGTGATGCTGCCTGTGAGATAGTTGGTGGACAAGTCGAGCAAGGTGAGGTCGGCACATATCATCGGGAAGTTAATGGCGATGCTGCCTTCCAGCCGGTTCCCCGACACATCGAGCACCCGGAGCCTGGTCAGCCTGGAGAGGTTGAGGGACCCGGTGATGAGGTTATGGGAGAGGTTGAGGTGCACGAGTCCGCCGCATTGGTTGAAGTCGCCGTCGGGGAGCGGGCCAGTGATGGAGTTGTACGTCGGAGAGGTCGAGCGACGTGAGTGCAGAGAGCCGTGAGAAGTTGCCGAACGCCGGGCCGGAGATGACCTGTGAGGTTCAGCGACTCGACGCGGCCGTCCCCGTCGCAACCGACGCCCCGTGCCCCCGCCACGCGCACGGCGACAAGTCCGACTCCTGCCACCGGTCTTATCCGCCGCGGTTGAACCTATTGTTCGCAACTAAAACCCGCTTGAGCTCCACCAGCACCTCCTTGTCGCCGCCGCCACTGCTCTGCGCGGCTATCACCTCACCTTGAAGACAACAGCATGGATCCCCTCAAAACTCCCGCCATAATCCAGCTCACACACCAGGGACAGAACAGAGCATCCCAAGAAGAGAACAGAGCTACGTAGCAAGAAAATCCTACCTGAGACGAGGAGTAGGCCGCAGAGGAACTTGAATCATGTGGTGGAAAGACCACGAGAATCTAATTTAAGTAAGGAAAGATCAAAGGCTTTACATGTGGTGGAAAGATGAAGAGACTAGTGAAGAGACTAGTGAAAGTGCGGGGAAATAGCAGAAGCGTTGCTCTCGCGTCGCCCCCGCGGGCGGCTCGGGAGCAAACCCTAGCCGCCCACCCACCGCCTTCTCCTCCCCTCGCCGCCGCCGGCAGCGGTCGCCGGGCAAAGCCCGCGCGGCTCGGCGGCGGCGGGGCCCCTTTTCCTCCTCCCGTCCGTAGGTGGCTGACGCGGGCTGGTTGTCTCGGCGGGAGCTCGAGCGACTGCGTGCGCTCGGGGCGGCGCGGCTGGCCGGCGAGGCGGCGCACGAAGGCGCGGTGCGCGCAGGCGTGGGCACGCAGGG
>NC_057799.1:21548940-21551554 GCF_018294505.1 Triticum aestivum
CTGGGCGGGCGGCGAGGCGAGGCTGGTGGTGATGCGTTGAACTGCGAGCTGGGCGCGCGGTGGCCGCGCGGGATGCGGGCTGGGCGTGCGCCGGTCGCGCGGGACGTGGGCGCGCTGCGCCGGGCGAGCCCCAGCTGGATCTGCAGAGTGCCTACCGCGGGGCGGGGTCGTGGTCAGCGCTATGGCAGAGGAGAGGGGTCAGGCGGGAGCGAGCTGTTCGGCGGCGCATGGGCTCTTCATGCGCGTCGCCGGCCGTCGGCTCGATGAGCTCCAGAGGGCGGTGTGAGGCAGATCGGGCCCCGGCGTCCTGTTCTGCGAGGTGGCTGCGATGACCGTCGGGCGCAAGGGGCTGGCGGTTATCCGGCGTGGACCAGCGGCAGCGATGGAGACCTGGGCCCCGGCGTCCGGATCTGGTGGCTACGGCGGACGTTGGGCGCGTGGGGCCAGCGGCCGTCGGGCGTGTGTCTGCGGTGGTGGCCTGGCTCGGGTTGGTGGTTGGAGGTGCAGCGTCGGGTGAAGACCTTGCTGCCAGTCTTTGGGCTGGGGCAGGCGACGGCGACGCCTGCGGGCGCCGCTTCCTTCTTGAAGGCGTTGCTGAAGCATTTCTGCTCGCTCCACCACGCAAGGCTGCTCGGGGGAAACCCTTGATCCCATGGGATCGGACGATGAAGGCGATGTGTGTTGCGCCTCTTGGGGCATCGTTTCAGGAGCTCCTTACCGGCCAGGGGGACCAGTGATAGATGGAGGATGTTGTTCGTGCTGCTTGGTCGTATCCGGCGATGAGGGAGGTTTTGACTTCTGTGGCAACGATGACGGTGGTGAGCATTGTCGGAGGCGTGGCTTTGGTCATGGTAGTCGGCTCTTCTCCGGCGTGTCCGTGAGATTACCTCGGCTGCTTGTTGCTGTGAAGTCGAAGCTGCGGTGCGGGGCTCTGGTAGCGTACGATGACGAGCGACATGTGGTCCGTTCGGTGATCTCCTGTGACGCCAACTTTGTTTTGTTCTCCGTAGTTTCTCCGCCGGAGTCAGAGCTGCGTTGTCTTGCGGTGGGCGGATGGCATTCCGTCTTGTAAGTGTAGTGTTGTTCTGCAGCTAATAGGGCTGCCTTTCTTTTTTCCTTTGATCTTCGGATCTTCCTCATGTTGTTTCTTCCGTTGCTTTCTGCTAAATCTAATTGAAGCCAGCAATTTGCTGGATCTTTCAAAAAAAAAAACTAGTAAAAGTGCAACTATTCAAAGAAGGAACGAAGGGAATGAAGATAGCTGTAGACTGGTGACCATGCATGGATGGTTCAGAAATGATATGTATGCCAAGGTGTGATGAGCGGCCATGGTCATCACAACACTACAGTCTAACCACCAGAACTCGTCACATGAAAATGTTCACTTAACAAGGCAACCCACTGGTATCAATCACAAGCTTTGTAATGCTCACACGAATAAAGAGTAAGAGTTGATTTAAAGAGGACCGATTGCATGACAAAAAAGAAAGGCGTGCATCTCTACATATATCTCTTCCTTCCAGATATCCTCTTCACAACTACATTATCATGGAATCACTCGCCTTCACTAGCTTAGCTATGATAAGTGAGATTTTAGAGGAAACTGCATTTCAGTTCACCATTGTTTGGTTTACTTAACTTTCCATTCATAGTACGGGGAGAAACATGCAAAATGACGGCTACTTCTGCTGCAGACAACACACTTTAGTCGGCTTTGGGTATAACAAGTTTTGGGATTTTGCGATGTGAAACCTGCCTTGTAATATTTTGAGCCGAGTGTTCAGCTAGAGACTTTGTGAAACCTGCCTTCTTTGGACATCAACGGACTTGTCGAGATTATGGCAATATCGCGAAAGCCTGAAAAGTGTCCTATAGGATCAATATTCTTGCCTTGTAATATTGTTTTATACTCCTGTTCGTTACACTTATGTTACACTTATGTTATTCTGTGCACTTATGTTAAGATTTGGTATATGTTAGAGTTAATCTAGCTCTATAGATTTTCTTAGCAAAGTAATCTGAGTCCGGCTCCACTAAAAGAATGGAGAGAAAAAAAACATTGTCCCCGTGAATAAAATGTCTCTCTGGTCGCTGCGGTTTCTCAGCCGCTCCGCTTCCGGTGGATGCACGGAAGCACGCGAAGGGAAGCCGGCGCGTCGCCGGGCTGCCGGCTATCTCTTCTCCCCATCCGTACACCCCCGATCCTGCCGCTTTCCTTCTGAGTTTCGAGATCTGATTAATTTTGATTAGGTTTTGGTGCTACGCAATTATCTTGAGCCATTTGTCGAATTCTTCTTTCAATGTACCCATGTAGATCTCATGTGATAATTAGAGGTGAAACAGCTGCGGCTTCTTGGTTCTGAACCCCACTCGTAGGGAACTCGCGATGTGTAGTGTACAGCCCGTCGTTCTGGGCGGTGGTGGGATTCTCCCCTGTTTTTAGTGTAATTCAGTGTGGGCTTAAAATTACTGGAAGTTTCACAGTGATGTTTTTCTACTGAGAGAACTTAATTGCCTGCTAATAGTCTGAAAGAATGTTATTGTTTTCTTTTACTGTATTGATGCTTGACTGTAATGTATTACTGTCGTAATTCCCTGTTTTAATGTATTACTG
>NC_057799.1:21551775-21576994 GCF_018294505.1 Triticum aestivum
ATGTAGTAGAGCATTCTATCTAATGTAGCCAAGTTACTCTGAATTTTGACAGTGCAGAGAATGCTTCTTTCCATACCTGTATCTTTTGGAGAATACTAGCAATGTTTTATGGGATTTTCGACCCGAATTACCCAAACCATGTTAATTTAGGAAACTGGTATCCAGTATGTATCCAAATATGCCTCTTTTCTAGTGTACAATGCTCTTTTCTTGTGAGCTATCGCAGGGACGTTTAACTAAAATGTATTCATAGATATAAATAGGCATATGAATACAGATATATTACTGCATACAATGTGTCTGAATCTTAAAAAATAAGGTACAGAAGTATTCCGGATCCTATTTCTTGCAGCTAGACATAAGTGCCTGAAATACAATGTGTACATTGTTCTTCAGATTATAAGACAGCTATATTATATCATCAAGTGTGTGACATAATATTACTGCATACGGCAACTTATTTTTTAAACAAGCAGGTCACTACTGAAGTGAATTAATGAAGGAAGAGGGATCCGGGGGTGTGGGGGTCGATCTGCACTGCTCCATCAAGCATTTGTGTCGCTTTATGCATGATTGGCTGCATCGTTGACTCCTCTTGGAAGCACCACAGTGCCAGAGCCATGAAGCGTTCCTCCTTTTTAGTGTTGAAGATTGCCTTGTCATCACCCTCCACAAGCAAGTCGATCCTCCCAGACCTGTAACAGTCGTTTGCCCAGTAAGTTATCACCCCAAAGCTGTAAACATCGACTTTGAAGTGATCCCTATGTTCAACGTATCCTCGAGTACCCCCAATGCCAGTGTTTGTGTCTGATTTTGAGTGTCTGCATTCAAGAGTATCCATTGACTTGGCATGGCGCAGCTGGGCACCGGTCAAGCACTTTAATGAGGAACCGGAACAGCAGGCTACCGCTCGAAAATTTGACCAGTAGCAGATTGACGGCAATGGACACGTCGAGACCTTTTCTATGACGAGGAGGGTGCATCTGACTGTGACGTGTTTACACTCCATTGGCGTTTCCGTGAAGGCAGGGGCACAAGGATTGGACCCATTGGTCTACCGGAATAATGCAAATTATTGTTGGAGTAACTGTCAACATGGCTACAGTACTTCCCGCAAAGAAAAAAGACATGGCTATGGTAAGGGGGACACTTACCACTCAATTATTGGTTCGCGCCTCTCTGGCCAGTATTTTTTGGAGAAGGGAATTGATTTTAAGTAATTAAAATTGCTCGTATTTTTTGAGACATTATTCAAACTTTTCAATTATTTGTATTTATGGTTACCCAGATTTCATTTGAGTTTGGGGGCAGCCTCTCTAGCTGTAGGCCCACCACATCTTCTGGATGACTATGGGTGAGAGCATCAAAGCTGTGGATTTTTTTCCAAAGAAGTTTGCAAAAGATTGGAGATCACGTTGACATAGCACAAGTGACTACATGAGTTCTTGGTGAACTTTACCTTGAGGAGATCAAGGTGAGGTCTTAGTGATTTTGAGTCTTCTTATTTAAGCATCTCGAATAAAGGCAATGGATCACACAAATGTTCTAAAGCTTGGGATATATCGGTGTTCTCCTTCTCAAAACAATATTTTATTTCTTTTGCATCAAGAAATTATGATTGTTCTCGGCATGTTCTTGTGTGTCCTACCCGCTGATAATAGTTTTTATTGATTCACCCCTTTCACATTAGCAAAGGTTTTATGGGATGTTTGACGTCCATTAGCCAAATCATCTTACTTGAGAAAACTGAATCAAATCAAAATAATTTCAGTTCTCATTCTAAAAATCTAATATCCATTTTCAATAAAGTCAAATCTCATCGAAATTTGTCTAAAAAAAGGAATCTCATAGAATTGATGTAACTAAACTCCGTAGAAACGCGCAGGGTATATATCATCTAATACCTCCATTGCAATAAACCTTGCACAAAAGATATGATTAGCTCATCACTCACCACTGCATTTCAGAAAATTGCATAATCCATCATGCAGGTCCGCAATCATCGGATCGTTGATCCACAAGCTACACTTAATTAGTTACCACTTGTCAAGTGTGATTCGGTGCGTCCACACTCTTTTGGCTGGATAACCTTTGAACTGCTTGCTGAAGTTTTTCCGACCCTCTAGTCATGCCACATTCACTCACAATGCCTCTGTTATCTATACCGAATACTGAGGGAGGTGAGCTTCTCTGATTCACATTCTAGTTTACATATAGGCTTAATTTCTTATAATCTCCTACCCAGCCCCCATAGTTACAGATCTTTCGCCCACCTCTAACGGTGCCAACAATGAGGCCAACTATAAGGAAGAAAAAGTATGATATTATGATTGCTATTGCTATGCTGCTCCTCTCTACAACGGTAGCATCGGAAGCTTCCGGGGATGGTCGTTGCTTGCTGGCAGGTCCACCCTGAGGAAATGAGATGAGCGGGTCACCGAGGAAGGACTGCTCGCCAAATGAGTCAAATTGCCCGTTGATGGAGATATTGCCGGAGAGGAACGGGTTGTATGAAACATTGAACATAACCAACTGCGTGAGCTTGAACAGGCTCATCGGGAGCTCGCCCGAAAGGTTGTTGGAAGACAAATCCAACCTCTCCAGACACATAATCTCGCCAATCTCGGACGGGATTGGCCCCGAGATGTTGTTCCTCGAGATGTGCAGCACGACAAGTGGGAGGCGGCCGATTTCCAGTGGCAGCCGCCCCGTGAGACGGTTGTCGTCGAGGAGGAGCAAGCTGAGGTTCCGCATTGCACCTATCCGTGGTGGTATCTCACCAGAAAGCATGTTCCTTGACAGCAGCACAGACCCAGGGAGCGACCACGAGTTCATGCAAATTGGGACGATCCCGTAGCCCTTGAGGATGCGGTCCCATATGCTGCGACAGTTCTCCCTTTTCATGACAGAGTAGATGAAGCTGAAGGGAGGTAAGCTCTCCGGGACCCACCTTCTCATGGCCTGGCACTCGCTGAAGCATGTGAGCACGCTTGGATCATTCCGGTTCCTGGCGAAGGTTGGACCAGGATTCCTCCCCATCTCTGCCATCTCCGGCGGGATATTGCCGGTCAACCGGTTGTCGGCCAGGTTCAGCCAGAGCAAGCTGGTGCAGTTGCCGATTTCAGGTGGTATCTTACCGGAGAGCTGGTTCCCAGCAAGCATTAGCCATAGAAGTGACGTGAGATTCCCGATGCTCGTGGGGATTCCTCCTGAGAGCATGTTATTAGACAGGTCCAGCGCTTGGAGCTTCGTGAGCCGGCTGTACTCGGGAGGTATCCTGCCGGAGAAGTCGTTCTCGGCGAGCATTAGGTACTTGAGGCTCTTCATATCGGACACCTCTGGAGGGAGTTCTCCCGTGAACTCGTTGAAGCTGAGGTCCAGCCTAGCAAGCAGAGGTAGCCGGAGCACACCGGAGGCCACAATGCCGCCAGTGTAGTTGTTGTGGTGAAGCCCAAGATACTTCAAGGTTGTAAAGTTGCCAAAAATATCTTGCATGTCGCCTCCAAACATGTTGGTACTGATGTCCAAGAACTGAAGTCTCTTGGAGTTCATCAGCTCCATCGGTATCTGTCGATCGAACCCGTTATTCCCAAGAATCAATGTCCCGAGGGCGGCGAGCTTTCCGGTTCCGGCAGGTATCATCCCAGTGAAATTATTCCCCCAAAGCGACATGTATGTCAATTTCACGCACCTAGCGATGGAATCCGGAAAGTTGCCGAGCAGCTGATTCGTGGAGAGGTCTAAGGACTGGAGCATGCAGCCATCAGGAAAGGTGCTCGACGGGACGCTGCCGGTGAGGTTGTTCTCAGCAGCACTGAATTTCCTGAATCTTGCGACGCTAGGCCATAGTTCGCCGTTGAAGTTGTTCGAGCTGAGGTCGACGTACTCTAGCCTGGCACAGCCGTCTAAGAGGTTGGTGCTGTTATCTGTGAGGTTGTTGGTGTACAAGTCGAGAAAGGTGAGGTCGGCGCATATTGCCGGGAAGTTGACGGCGACGCCGCCTTGGAGCCGGTTTCCCGACACATCGAGGATTTGAAGCCTGGTCAGTACGGAGACGTTCAACGACTCGGTGATGAGGTTATGGGAGAGGTTGAGGCGCAGGAGGCCGTGGCATTGGTTGAGGTCGCCATCGGGGAGCGGGCCGGTGATGGAGTTGTCGGAGAGGTCGAGCGACGTGAGTGCTGAGAGCCATGAGAAGTTGCTGAATGCCGGGCCGGAGATGGCCAAGCCTGTCAGGTTCAGCGACTCGACGTGGCCGTTCCCGTCGCAACTGACGCCCCACCACTTGCACGGCGATGGGTCCGACTCCTGCCACCGGTCGTATCCGCCGCGGTTGAACCTGTTGTTCGCAACTAGGAACCGCTTAAGATCACGTCAAAACTCCCGCCGTAATTCAGCTCACATACCAAGGACAGAACCGAGCAACACAAGAACATAATAGAACAAAGTAGCGACAAAATCCTACCTGAGACGAGGAGTAGGCCGCAGAGGAACTTGAGGAGCAGGGAGGGAGACATGGCCTGCCTTGCCTGAATCATGGAAGAATCCTAGACGGAAGGCAAAATATATAAGACCACGAGAGGTGAAATAATTTATTTAAGAAGAGATCAAAGGCTTTACATGTGGTGGAAAGATGATGAGACTAGTATGCATGGCCATCGCTGTGTCCCTCGACTCTCGTCTTGACATTTAAAGTTCTTACTTGCACACAGCCGGACAGTAGTAGCCTTAACTGGACGGAGAGGGAAACGCAGACGAGGCTGACATGCAAGACTTGTTCAAACGGGTTTGCTAAATCTCAGTCGGCTTAACCATCCGATGCTTTAAGATCCGGACTAGGCTAGTAGAATTGTGTTTTCTTTAGATACTCTGTTTGGTCCTTTTTACTCCGCATATAAGATTTGTGTGAAGTCAAACTTCGTAAATTTTGACCAACTTTATAAAAAATCAACATTCGCAATACGAAATCAATATCATTAAATGCATCATTATCATTAGATGCATCATTAATTTAATTTGCATATCGTATAACTTTAGTTTTGTAGATGTTGATATTTTTTCATATAAATATGATCAAACTTTACTCAGTTTGACTTCAGACGATATACTTGAATCGACCCTAGGAGGAAAAAGATATCCCCCTTCCTCCCCCCAAGCCGCCCCTCTCTGGCGACTTGGGGGGCGACCTCCCCTTCGCTGGCGTAACCCCGTTCTTCGCCCCTGCCCCCTCGCTACCGCATGAGGCTGGCGCCGGGCAAGTCTGAGGCGGGGCCTGTGCTGCTCCAGTTCAAGTCAGAGGTCATCTGACACGAGTGATCAAATTTGTACACGAAATTTAGCAATTTCAGTATATTACATGCAAACCGGATGAAATTAAGAAGTTTGAAACAAACCAAAACTAAACTATGCATTGTAGCTGATGATGCTATAGCCTCGAGGCCACCGGCACCTCCGTCATCGTCGCGGTCGCTCACTTCGTTTTCTTATTATCTGAAGAATGCAATGTTGTTGCGAAAGTAGTCTTGTTAAGTGTTTTTATTGATTCACCCATTTCATATTAGCAAAGGTTTTACGGGTTGTTTGACATCCATTGACCAAATCATGTTACTTGATAAAATTGAAACAAAACAAAAACTTGTCACGTGAAATAGTGAATAAAAATGGCATGGCAATTCACTGGTATCATAAGGTTTTGATCGCCACATAGGTAGTTGATTCATGCAGAATTGCATGACAAATGAGGAAGCTCTATATATACATCCCTTTCTTGGAGATATCACCCCCACAACTCCGGTATCATGATGTACTCCATATTCATTAGGTTATCTAGGTTCACACATGAGATTTTGGGGAAAACCAAATTTAGGTTTACAACGTCATAGTTTATGTACTTTAAGTTCACGGCACGAGGAAGCAGTCTTGAAGCCGGAGGATCTCATCTTGTATTGTCTGTGGGATACACGTGTTCGCAGACTCGTGGGACGACAACCTCACCGACGTCAAGACGTCCCCATCAACTACAAGCCAATTACTTCAGATTGCGAGGGCAAGATGAATCCCGCAGATCAGCGCCCTGCCATCCACCATGCCCACACCCGCATGTTTCGTCCTCTTGGCGTAGTACAAATGGTTTGCGGCCACTGTTGTTCTGGATCACTCTTCCTATATGCTAGCACGCAGGGGCGTTCGTTGGGGCCTACCTGGGCCATGGCCCGTCCAGGATTTTGGCAAAAAAAATAATACCTATGCTTCTTTGTACCTAAGTCAACAAGGGCCGGCAGCCGGCAGCGTCTGATGAGGCATGTTAGTCTTAGCCATCGTCCTCCCCACCACAATGTGGCTGCAAGTCTGCAACTGCTCGTCTGGGTTTGGCAGCGGAACAGCCCGCATCAGGCGGCAGCGGCACAAGTACACATGAGGACATCAGGGAGTAGCTGCGCCCCCCTCCCCGCGTGGGGCATCTCGTGCAGATCTCACGTCAGTTGCAAGAGCAGCGGCCGGCCGACGGCTAGGGAATTAGCAATTGAGCATTGCATCTCTAATTTCCTTGCAATTTCGAGTCTGTACTTCATAGGTAATAGTATCATATTGTTTCATGAATTTCGAGTTCGCTATTACACACAGGCCAAAGGCCTTACAGAAAAGCAAAAACTCAAAAAACTGAGGAACAAGGATAATTGCCGATTGGATTGTTGTGTTCTCATTGAGTTGGCCCGCCCAGTTTTTTTCTTCCAAGCTCTGCCAGTGCTAGCACGCCCAGGGCACAACAACCTCACCAATGTTAGGTCATCTCCCTCAACTACAGACCAACTACATCCGATTGTGAGCGCAAGATGAAGCCCGCGTATCAGCGCCCTGGGCTCCACCATGCCCATAACTGAATGTTGCGTCTTCTCCGACTCCGAGTACGCTAGCATGGTGTGCCCACTGCTATTCTGGATCGCTCGTTATATGCTAGCACACCCAAAATTCAACGCTTGATCCAGCCCTTACAAAATTTATTAAGGAAAAGGGCCTACTTCATTTCCGGCAAGCCCTTCAGAATTTGAAAACAACAACAGAAAGTACAAGACTAATGATGACGGCCTTGATAACATAACTAAACGTGTTCTCATAGTCAATACCATACCATTTCTTGAACGAAAAGGTGCGACGACACCTGGGTATCCCAGCACCCTCCGGTCTTGTCCATTCAGCGAAAATAAAATTCGTGCTAACCACTGTCCAACAACAGATGCTTTGCAGTACCAGAGTAATTAGGCAGACTTTTTTAAGCAGACAAACAGGGACGGCAGGAGGAAGTAGCATGCAGGAATAGGTCTGGCAGGAAACGGTCTGACACATGCATGCACAATATAGCTGTCTTCTCACGTTTTCACTCTTCGAAAGCAGTCACACATGCATGCACGAAGCTTGCTCTCTCTCCTCACTCTCTCTTTCCAACAAGCTGACATGCATAGCTACAGGTCGCCAGCGGTCCACGCAGGTGATGGTTGAAGTGACAGTGCATGCGCCTACTCAACCGAATCACATGAGATTCCATTGCATGGTCACTCCTTTCAGCTTTCTTGGGTCTCCCATCACAGGTTGTATATTCTAGCACATCGACATGTCATCTCCAATACCCCCGTGCTCCTGCTCTTAATGAAGCACCAGAACAGCTAATGGATTCCATTCCTATAATGCATGGTACAAATCTCAATGCGTCATAGTCTGAATGAATGGTACAGATAAGAGGGTGCCTAGGCACCCGGGATCTAAAAGACCACTCTCTTGAAGATATCACCCCCACAACTTCAGTATCATGATGTCCTCCATATTCATTAGCTCATGTATCTCACATGAGATTTTGGGAAAACCAAATTTAGGTTTACAACATCATAGTTTATGTACTTTAAGTTCACGACAGGAAGAAGCAGTCTAGGAGCCGAAGGATCTCGTCGTGCATTGTTCGCGAGATACACGGGTTCGCCCACTCGTGGCACAACAGCCTCACCAATGTGAGCTCGTCAACCTCAAATACAAGCCAACTACATTCGATTGCGAGAGCAAGATGAAGCCCACCACCAATTGGCACCGGCCAGATCAGCCGAGGACCCGATCAGCCGCCACCGGCATGGGCAGTAGGACATCGCACCGCCCGAACCTGAACTATTTTTGGAGGCGTGGTAGAATTCCCCTTGAATCCCTTTAAACTTATTTGTAGCACATGCAAAACAGTTTTCCCATCCGCTGACCACAAACCACCCAACTCGTCTTTGGATATACACTGACACACTGAACCAACTTTTAGGATTTTGCAATACTGGGCCATCGTGGTGCACCGATCCATCAAAATTGACTTTGCACCAACGCACAACTGCACAAGCGCCATGATACGATAGGAAGGGTGGAAAGTGGTGGCAATGGCCAGATGCGGCAGATGCATGTGCATATAGTGCGACGTGGTGGCAACGGCATGGTGGTCGAGCTGAAGACCGGCCGGCGTTGGAACAACAAGAGTAGCCGGCGTTTAGGAGGGAGAAGTTTAGAGAAGCACCGATGAAGGTTTCATGAACATATATAACATATGAGGTGTCTTGTAAATTAGATTGGAAGGGCTTAACATAGCAATCTTTATACAGTTAGAAATGCTAGCTTGCAAACCGCACATGTTTTGAATCCAATTGACTGAGATTGCTATGGCCGCACGCACTCTCCCAAACCTCGTCAAGCATTTCTGATGCCATTGTCATTGTCAACCTGGTCGCCTCGCAGCAAGCGACATCGACGAGATGACGATCTCCTCGACTCCGACATGAATATTTGCTGGGTTATGATCACGTCACGGTGTCATGCATTTTGTATTTGCATGCACCTATATTTGTGTCTAGTTTACCATGTTAGGGCATCTCCAACGCTGATCTCTAAAACGGACACACTATTTATCCATGAACCGGTGGAGACCTGTGTGTGGACAGTAATGCAAAAGCCGGCCATCCAACCATGTCCCATGAATGTCCTTCTATACATGTGCATGTCGCTGTTGAGGATAAAGAGGGGATGTCTGGATGTCCAACGTGGTGGCTTTTGTTTGGCTAGACGAATGTCCGAAATCTCACAAACCACCCACTCCCCTTCTCCCCAAGAAAATTGCTTCTCTAGTTTAGGAGAGTTTGAACGTCTGGACGCTTATTAGGTGTTAGTATTGCATGGCAAAAAGGGGCCGGCCTCCCGCAAAAGACATATAGGGGTGATTTGAGGGTCCGCATTGGACATGCCCTTAACTTCCTTTGTATGCAAAGTTAAAGTTATCTCGATAAGAAGAACTTACTCCCTTCAGATGGGAATATGATCCGTGCAGGGGTTTTAGGTCTTTGCATTAATTAGTGAAAATGTGTTGTTTGTCATAAGTATTTTTGATTCATCGTCAAATGAAGTTTCTTATTTTCTTTGTGGCGCATTGTATATGTTTCACTAGTTAAATTGACAACCTAAGTTCTCCTACCAGACTTATATCCTTGATACGCCCATTTTGCATCATGTTTTTTACTATTATTTATAATGTTTTTATGCATAATGATGCTTTATGGAGTAATTCTAATGTTTTTCCTCTCATAATATGTAAGGTTTACACAAAGAGAGAGAATACCGGCAGCTGGAGTTCTGGATCTGAAAAAGCTACGTCAGAGTTAACTATTCTGCACATCTCCAAATAAGATGAAAATTTACGTAGAATTGTTTTGCAATATATGAAAAATATTGAAGCAAATAACTACTAGAGGGAGCCCACCAGGTGGGCACAACCCACTTGGGCACGACAGGGAGCCCAAGCACGCCCTGGTGGGTTGTGCCGTCCTCGGCCCACCTCCGGTGCCCATCTTCTGGTACATAGGTCATTTTGACCTAGAAAAAATCAAGGGGGGAGCGTCGCCGTCTCGAGGCGGAACTTGGGCAGGAGCACTTTTGCCCTCCGACGGAGCGATTCCGCCCGGGGAACTTCCGTCTCGGAGGAGGAAATCATCAACTTCGTCATCACCATCAACTCTCCCATCTTTGGGAGGGTCATCTTCATCAACATCTTCAACAGCACCATCTCCTCTCAAACCCTAATTCATCTCTTGTGTCCAATCTTTGTACCGGAACCTTAGATTGGTACTTCTAGGTGACCAGTAGTGTTGATTACATCTTGTAGTTGATTACTATATGGTTTATTTGGTGGAAGATTATATGTTCAGATCGATTATGCTATTTAATACCCCTCTGATCTTGAGCATGATTATAATTTATGATTAGTTACTTTTGTTCTTGAGGTCACGGGAGAAGTCATGTTGCAAGTAATTATGTGAGGTTGATATGTGTTCGATATTTTGATGATATGTATGTTGTGATTCCCTTAGTGGTGTC
Organism: Triticum aestivum; assembly: GCF_018294505.1. Classification (NCBI taxonomy): domain Eukaryota; kingdom Viridiplantae; phylum Streptophyta; class Magnoliopsida; order Poales; family Poaceae; genus Triticum; species Triticum aestivum. The sequence goes on from NC_057799.1 coordinate 21,562,162, forward strand.
ATGTGAACGTCGACTACATGATACTTCACCATATTTGGGCCTAAGGGAATGCATTGTGGAGTAGTTATTAGATGATGGGTTGTTAGAGTGACAGAAACTTAAACCCTAGTTTATGTGCTACTTCGTAAGGGACCGATTTGGATCCAAAAGTTTAATGTTCTGGTTAGATTTTATCTTAATAATTTTCTCATAGTTGCGTATGGTTGCGAGGGGGTTAATCATAAGTAGGAGGTTTGTTCAAGTAAGAACAGCACCTAAGCACCGGTCCATCCACATATCAAATTATCAAAGTAGCGAACACGAATCATACCGACATGATGAAAGTGACTAGATGAAATTCCCGTGTACCCTCAAGAATGATTTGCTTATCATAAGAGACCGTTTTGGCCTGTCCTTTGCCACAAAAGGATTGGTCTACCTTGCTGCATTTTTTTGCCGTTACCGTTATTTGCTCGTTACAAATTATTTTGCTATCAAACTACTTGTTACCGACTATTTTAGTGCTTGCTAAAAACTACTTGTCATTTCCTTCTGCTCCTCGTCGGGTTCCACACTCTTACTTATCGAAAGTACTACGATTGATCCCCTATACTTGTGGGTCATCAATCCCCACCCGAATAGAGTAACATAACATAATTGAGAGATTTTATCATGCATCATACCAGAATATAAGGCCTAGCACATGGCTAACGGCTAGAACGAATTGGTCCACATTTAGACCAAAGGTAAAAAATGAATTTATCCAATGGTATAATCATCCTTAAATTTTCACATAATCTTAATTACTCTTAATTTTAATTACTGGTAATCGATACATGTCAGACATGTGTGTTAATTCAAATAAACTTCTGCCTGCGGTTCATTCGATGCCGTCTGATGGGTCCCAATTCCTAGCAACTAACACTGCTGCCCTAACTCACCACCGCACGCCCTCCTGTCTCTTTGCACCCTGAGCCCGCGCCAGGCTTCGCACGCGAGGCGACCCCACTCACGCACTAGCATTTGCGCGACCATCTGGTTTTTGACCGGTTTTTATTAAGTGGTCAATTCTTATTCTTTTTAATGAAAAGACAGAGCTCTTACCAATTGCTCGACTATATATGGTTCAAAAATGTTAAATATGCCAAAGTGTGATGGGTCGCCATGGTCATTGCAAGCTACTATAGTCTAATTAACCATCATAACTCATCACATGAAAATGATGACTTACCAAGCCAACTCACTGGTGTCACAAACTTGTAATGCTCACACACATATAGAGTGAGAGTTGATTCAGACAGCACCCGTTGCATGACAAAATAAAAAGCTCTATAACGTGGCCTGCATCTCTACATATATCTCTTCCTCTGATATATCACCTCAACGACTCCACCACTATCATGAAATCACTCACTTTGACTCGCTTCGCTATTATAAGTGAGATTTTGGAGGAAACTGAATTTCAGTTCACAATACCTTAGTTTATGTAACATTTCGTTCACGGTATGAGCAAAGCAAGCAAAAGGGATGCGCCTTCCTCCGCGAACAACCGGCTCTAGTCGGCTTTGGGTATACACGGCTACAACGAAACTATTTTTAGAGGTCTACAATACTGATAGCACGAGTGTGCTCTCCTCCATTGCAATGAAATTGGACAAGATTATCAAGCATCACTGTTCGAAAAACAATGCTTAGTAGTGCCCTAAGATCAATTAAAACAAATTTTGTGCTGTAATTTCTGTCGGATGTTCTCGAAAAAGAAAATCTCTTGAACGTAATTTTTTACTACAAAATGTGTCCGTGTGTTGCAATGGGTGAACACAAAAAATGTCATACAATTTATAGCCCCCAAATTAAAATATTCAAATTCAGTCAAGTTATACAAATCTGTCATCAATTTTATGGATGAACAATTAAGAATAACTCATGCAAGAAAGCGAAAAACAACATCCCTTACTCTACCACGGGGGCCCTGGGGCAAATAACTCAATTTTATGGATGAACGATTAAGAATAAATCACTAAGGTCCCTGGGGTAAAAACGCCCAGGAACGTGGCCCATGCCTGCTCCTAGCTACTACTAGGCCAAGCTTACTCTACCACGGGGCCCGGGGTGGCCGCCCCACTCGGCCCCCTTAGGGCCGGGCCTCATTAATAGATAGGCATAGATATATAACAGGTATAGATATAGCGGCGCGGATTTCAGGTACCTGGGTATTGGCATATTGGATTAGGCAAAGAAAAATAAAAAAATCTATGGTGAGTGATAGGAGCCGGTGCCGCGCACGTATGATTCGCTCTATAATAGCCGCACGATACTTTCTTCCTCAACTGCTTCACTAGTAAAAAAAGCCATTGCGCCTGTTCATCCCGAGCAGCCTCAGGATCCCCCAGATGTCGGCCAGCTCAGCGGCCATCCACATCGCCGTCGGTCGTCACCCTTGTCACCGGTGGTCGCCGTCACAACACCCATCCCGTCAGTTCCACATGATGTTGTGGCCATTGTAGCAAATGGTTGAAATATGAGCAATTTACCAAATAATTTTATTAATAGAAATACTAGATAAAGCATGACTAATATAGTAGAGATAAAACAAGTCATGCGTTCTGACAGAAAGAAGGTAAATAACATCTGCATATAGGAACTGTAACCAAGTTTATCTAGAGCTGACAGTAGGACAAGTTTCATATATGAAGCAGAGTCTATCATATCTAGGGCAAACACTAGAACAAGAAACTGTAGTAGGACCTCTAATAGAAAGAGGAAGAACACGTATGGGACAGTAGCAGCAGAAGCACTGGACTTGGGGTCGACATCCTCTCCAGCCATGTCGTTGATGAGGTTGTCGACGTCGGGGAAGAAGTCGTCGTCAGGGAAGTAGTCATCGGAGTCTGTGATGAAGAAGTCAGTAGTCGCGCGGAGCGCTCCCCAAAAACCTTATCACCCTTCTCCCGTACAGGACTCAAAGAGGTGCGGTTTCGGAGGCCTACTGTCCCGACTCGCGGTGCACGCCGCAAGCTGGGATGAGGAAGACTGCAGTAGCTCAGAGAATGGAACCGGTGGCGAGAGGAAGAAGAAGTTCTGGTGCATCTCTGTGAGAGGAGCGACCTCCCTTTTATAGGCGCAAGAGAAGGAGGCGAGAGGCTGCGCCGGGAGTTGAAGGGAACGAGGGAGATGAAACGAACAGGCAGCAGCCGAAGGGTGCAGCGTTCGTATTCAATATCCACTATAGCAAAAACACTTTCCAGCTCCCGAGTGACCTTTCGTATACCCGTAGTGCGTGGCAAAAATTTAGACATTGGCTCAGCTCATTCCCGCGGCGAGGCGGCGGAGGAGGAGCGCGCGTGGATATCCCTCTTGTTCTCATGCTCATACATGTGGGGAAAGGACCTCCCTTATAAAGAGGTCCAACTCCCTCTAAACTAGCAATGTGGCACTAAACTTTAGTAGTATCCCTTGCCTTGCACAAATGGGTTAAGTGGGCCTCTAGGATTTATTTAGGAATTTCTGAAATAGTTACTGGGCTGCCCAAAATAGACTAAATTCCAGCAGCAAATACCGCCGTCTAGAAGCACGCCTAACGCCTCTGTTGCTGCACACCTATCCGTCATCGTCTTAGCACGCACATCGCGGACTGGCAACACCGTTGAGCTGCCCGGCCACATCTCTTAAGGTCACTGCCCGCATCGTCAGCGCTCGTGGTTGATGGTTTTGCTCACACCGGTAGAAGCTTTTCTCCATGCTGGTTGAAGCTTTTTCCACGGGTTAAAGCTTACCTCCTATCGGTTGAAGTTTTTTTCAACTACGATCGAAGCTTATTTTGTGAACGTTCGCAACTTTTTTCATCAAGGAGTGGCCGGTTGAAACTTTGTACATCTTCCGATTGAAGCGTTTTCCATCTAAGGTTGAAGCTTTTTTTCATAATGGTTGCAACTTTTTTCAATTTGACAGTGCTGGTTGAAGCTTCCCCTGTTGATGGTTCAAACTGTGTCGATTTAGGCTTGAAGCTTTTTTGGGCTTTTTTGGCAATGGTTGTGTCGTGGAATTGTCACGGCAGATGTCCTCGAGCTAGGACTTAGTCGTGGAGCCATCGCAACTAGGAAGCTTGAAGGGGTTATGTGGGACAAGGAACACGAGGGTTTATACTGGTTCGGCCCCTTACGGTGAAGGTAAAAGCCTACGTCCAGTTTGAGGTGATATTGATTAGGGTTACGATCGCCAGGAGCTAAACAGTTATGCCCGGCTCTCGATGAGATTGTTGTCGCCCCTAAACCGCTGCCGGGTCGTCCCTTTATATAGGGAGGCTGACGCCCAGCAGCCCTTAGAGTCCCCGCCGGCTCATAAGCGTGTCCGGCTCGGACTCTCAACTATACTTGCCTTACACTACAAGTTCTACCATAATAATGATTGTAACTACAGGCCTTAAGCCATATCCGAGTCTCAGCCCATCTCTGGCCCATCGTCTTCAAACTTGGCTCCGGGCTTCTGGCATCGACCGTACGAGTAACCCGGCCCCTCCTGGCGGGTGACTCTAAGGTCTATATCCTCAACATTAGGCCCCAGATTGATTTGAGCCGGCTCATATCAATCTTCCACTCTTCCGACAGAAGAAATCTCCAGCTTACCATTCATGTGAAGGCCATAACCCGGAGTGACGTCATCCTCTGGACTCCGGATAATCCGCCGTGACGTCATCCTCCATTAAGTCCGTTTTTTACTCCGCCAGATCCGCAACGGATCTTTGCTTTTACTGTCATTCCGAAAATCGAGGCGTCGTGGGGGGGAGATAACCATGCCGTGGTCTCCTTGAATCTCGCGCCCACTTAGGACCTCGCCTTATAAATAGGCCGGCCCAACGGGCTCTTCTCACGCTCTCTTCTTCCTCCTCGCTCCGTCGCTCCTCTGCCCGAGCTCTACCACTGCCGCCGCCGTCGCGCCCCTGATCTTCATCAACCCGGCCGCTGCATCACCCTGACTCGGACCAGTTAAACGGCGGCGACTTCCGCTCTTCTCCAACTCCGGTGAGTTTCTTCTGCCTTGTTAGAACAGATCTGCGGTAGAGTTCAAACAGTTCATCCGTGTTCTTCGCCATTGTCCGCAGGCTTCAGTAGTTCTCGTAGTTGCCACCCTTGTTTGATCTTAAATATGTATAGACTTGCTGCAGTAGTTGTTTATTACTCATTTCACCTGCAAAACACACTTCTTTTCCACTGCATAAGATCTCCTTCGAGCTCAAGAACTCCCCTGCGTCCGCATTTTAGGTCTAGAAAATTTTCTTTGCTCCGACCATTTTGATCCAAAAAAGTTACGATAGCATGCGAAACCTGTTTTACCACACTTAGTACAAACTGCAACCATTGAATCTTGGCGGCTTACATTTCCGGCTTAAAGAAAACACGCGCCGTAGAACTTTCCGGTTTAAAGAGAACCATGCTCTGTAGAAACCTCCGGCTTAACTGTGGTAAAGCCGTAGATAACCAACTTACTCTGAATCCCCCTGCGGCTTAAATAACCCACTGTATATGAACATATATCATTAGTCCCCTTCATAAGCCGCCATCTTAGTTTGAACGATAGATCTCCGTCTTATAATTAACACGGACACTTTTCCCTTTATCATAGACTACCAACCTTCACCATGCCTCCCAAGGCTCCCATCACTTGCAACTGGATGAGGTCCAACGTCACCGACGAGACCCTGGCCAATTTCGTTAAGTCCGGATATTTGCCTAAGAAGGAAATCATGTCCTACCGTGCCCCTGACCCGTCGGAAGAGAGACCACAGCCAAGGGACGGGGAGGTAGTGATCTTCGCAGACCATATGAGCCGGGGCTTCGCACCGCCCGGCTCAAAGTTTTTCAGGGACGTGCTCAACTTCTTTGACCTACGGCCTCAGGATATAGGACCCAACTCCGTATCCAACATCTGCAACTTCCAAGTCTTTTTGCGAAGTGTACCTTGGAGAGGAGCCTAGTCTGCTGCTCTTCAGAGAGCTGTTTTACTTAAACCGCCAGAATGAATGCGCCAACGGGCCAAGTCTGGAGTTAGGTGGCATCTCCATCCAACGGCATAGGGACTGTCTGTTCCCTTATGCAGAGCCGCCGAGCCACCCCAAGGACTGGAATATGACTTGGTTCTATTGCCAAGATACGTCCCCGGCTGACGAGAATCCGCTGCCCGGCTTTCGCCCAACACGTCTAGAGCCGACTCATCCGCTGTCGGCTCCTCCTGGAGGCACCAAAGGGCGACAGCCACGAATCGCTCTGCCTTTTTGATGTTGAAGTTTGCCTCATCTTCACCTTCCACCAGCAAGTCGATCCTCCCACATCTGTAACAATCGTTTGCCCAGTAAATCAGTATTGAACGTTCTTCATCGGCGATCTCTAGCTCCACATTCCTCCTGCAGCACACAAGCTCCAGCAGGATCACCCCAAAGCTGTAAACATCAACTTTGGAAGTGATCCCTATGTTCTTGAACCACTCTGGGGCAACGTATCCTCGAGTACCCCGAATGCCGGTGTTTGTCTGTGTCTGATTGGCTCGAAGAAGCTTCGCCAGGCCAAAGTCTGCTATCTTTGCCATGAAGTTGTCATCAAGAAGGATGTTCTGTGGTTTTATGTCGCAGTGGATAATCTGTGTGCTGCACTCTTCATGCAAGTAGAGCAGCCCTCGTGCCACTCCAAGTGCGACTTGCACACGGAGGTTCCAATCTGGCCGAGCATCACCAAAGAGGAATTCATTGAGTGAACCCTTGGTCATGAACTCATAAACTAGCAGTCTGTCAGTTCCCTCATTGCAGAAACCAAGCAGCCTGACCAAGTTCTTATGAAACGTCTGACCGATGGTTTGCACTTCCACCATGAATTCCTTTTCGGTCTCTTGCTGGAGTTTTTCAATTTTCTTGACTGCAATGCTTGTCGCATGCTCATATTGCAGCTGTCCTTTGTACACGGTACCAGAGGCACCGCTGCCTAGCACCTCATGGAAACCACTGGTTGCCTTCTCCAACTCTTTGTAAGTGAAAATCTTTGGAGGCAAGATAGAACTACCGGACGATTGCAGTGACTGGAGTTTCTTTTTGGAGGTGATGGAGATACCCCAGTAAGTGCCAAAGAGTAGAATACCGATAAGGAGAATGTTTACCAATACAGAGCCCCCCAAAAAGAAGGAACTTTCATGAATCCTGTACTTCTTGTCTTTCTTCCATTCAGTGGAGCCGCTGCTAAGCTGGGACTCTGAATTGTTGCTCCTTGGCACCTTCATTAGAACCGTCCTGTCTACATCTGCCGCCATTTTCCCATTTGATAAAGGGAGCTTTTTCTTCCAGCAGGTATATGTGCTTGCATGAAAGACGGCTGTGGCACAGAAGCAATCAATTATACACAGTCTCCGGCATTCAGTCATATCGATGGGGCTGTACTCCTCATAGTCGGCTAGAGGCCAGTCAACACCATTGATCGGAGTCATCTCAAACTGTGCCGCCGCTGCTTCCTCATTCAGGTCACAGCTTTGTGGTTCAAAGTCTGGCCTGCAACCTTTGTATTTTCTCTCCTTGTCGAAGAACTCGTAATGTTCTGGGCATTGGCATATTGTTGTCTGAATGTGGGTGCCACCGAAGCTGCAGTAACTGTTGAAGCCGCATACCCCACTGTCGGCATTCGTTTCCATTAGCGCCTGACAGATGTTCTCGGGAACTGAGCTCACTGCTGTCCATTGCAATCTCCATACACTTCTGGCCTTTATGCTCTTTGGATAGAGATATTGCCGAAATACACCGTCTGGATCAAGCGTGGCACGATGAAAGAAATCACCCATTGAGTACCCCTCTGCCGAAGTGATATTGATATGTGTCCCATTTATCAAGGTGAAGTACACCCTGCCTGTTTCATTGAACACCAGCTGTGAGCCGTTCCCAACTGTATTGGATGCCCAGTATGCATCGTACCGGTTTATGGTAGGCTCAGCAACTGGATAGAACACAAGATCACCATCAGATTGCACGGCTAGGAGAAACCGGCCATTGGCGTAGTCCATGGGGATGAGACGGCTTCTAAGTACCTTGTCCTGCTGACCCACGGGAAGCACTTGTGTGGGCAGGATGGTATCAGCCGGGACATCAAAGGTCTCCCACTTTGGTTTGCCATCTGCACCGACAAGCCTGAAGTTGCCTGTGTCGAGCATTCTGGCATAGGCCGCACTGGGAGCCTGGGGACTCCAGACTTCATCACCAGACGGGTTGCGAAGCGAGAGCAACCCATCATCTCTGAGCTGCAGCACAGAACTGGATGGTACTTGAACCGGAGACTCTTGACCGTCGGAGCTGCTCTTGGCGTACCAAGCGACAGTTTTTTCAGGGATCTTGTCGAACCAGACTGCAAGGAGGTACGAGGAGGTGTTACCTTCCATTGGCAAGAAACCGAATGCGAAGTCGCCGGAGGGTGAGAGCCATGAGCTGTTTGGCCCCTGGGGCGTCAAGGAGGAGCCCAGGGTGATGTTCACCTGTGCTTGAGCACCACATGAAACCCCCAGCAGCAGTAGCAAGAACTGGAGGAAGCGCCATGGGCAGTGAGGTGCCATTGCTTTTGCTTTGGTTGGTGCCTCTACTGATGAGAGCAAGCTTATGCCCCTTGGAGAATGGCACTTAACAGTGGCTGGTCATCACACGTCTTCTTCGTGGAACAGTTTGCGTCAGTACGGCACGGTGGAAAATCATGTTCATGAATTGGATTTTGTGTGGAACAGTCTATGAGGCTGGGATTGAATTGGTCAATTCCTCTCCCTAGTAGTGACATTTTATTGTCATGCACAGAAAGGTCTCACTACTGACTGTTAAACTGAATGATTCTTTTGTCTTTACCAAACTACCAAATTAACTGTTTTGTCTTTACCAAATTACCAATTAACTGTTTTGTGTTTACCAAATTAGCAAATTACCAAACTAGCAGTCTGAACTCTAAATCCTGATAAAAGTTTCAACAATTTTGGCTATCGTTTCCTACTTGTGAATTATGATTTTTCTCACTTAGGCCTTGTTCGGCTGACAAGGATTTAGAAGGGATTTGACAGGGATTGAGGTGGATATAATCCCCTACAAGTCAAAATCCACCCAAATCCCCTTTAATCCTATTGAGAAAAGTTGTAACCCAACAAGGTCTTATCGCATGTCATGGCATTCAACAGTTTGACTTGACTTGGCATGTCACAGCTGGTCACCCGTCAAATAGTGTAATGAGGACAGGGACAGTAGGCTAATGCAACAGGTATGGAAACTCGGATTTCAATGAGGCTGGATTTTGTGGAACAGTCCATGAGGCTGGGATTGAATCGGTCAATTGCTGTTACAAGCTTCTGGAGTTCATCCTCTGTTCCTCTCTCCGTACATGCACAGAAAGGTTTCCCTGCTGACTGTTAAACTTGAAGCAATAAAAAGCAGAAAAAAGGTATTCCCATCCTCTACCCCTGCTGGCATGTTAAATCTTGGTCGAGAAAAATAGCTACGAAACTGCAGCCTGGATACGGTCATGCAAATGTTGTGGTGAGCAAGGATGGAGCCGTCGAGTCTTTTTCTATGATGGAGAGGATGCATCTGACGGTGACACGTTTACACTCCATTGGTGTTTCCGTGAAGGCAGGGGCACAAGGACTCACCCTTTAGTTGACTGGAATAATGGAAATTATTGTTGGAGTAACTGTCGACATGGCTACGGTACTTCCTGCAAAAAAAAAACATGGCTATGGTAAGGGGGACACTGACCACTCAATTCCTGGTCTGGGCCTCTCGCCACTATTTTTTTTCTAAAAAACTGGAAGGGATTTAATTTGAAGTAATTTTTTTGGTATTTTTAAGAAATTATTCATACTTTTCAATTATCGTGTTTATGGTTACCCCGATTTCATTTGAGTTGGGCTAGCCTCTTTGGCCGCAGGCCCACCGCATCTTCACGATGGCTATGGGGTAGTCGACTGGGAGCATCCACGCTGTGGATTTGTCTGAAGGAAGTTTTGCGAAAGATCGGAGATCACACATCGCCATCTAGCACAAGTGACTGGATGAGTTATTCATTAACGTTGCCTTGAGGAGATCAAGGTGAGGTCTATATGACTTCGAGACTTCTTATGTAAGCATTTCCAATAAAGACATAGGATCACACAAAAATTTTAAACCTTGCGATATATTGCTGTTTCTCCTTCTCAAAACTTTATTTTATTTATTTTGCATCAAGTTGTTGGCCTTGTGTTTCACCTTGCTAGTTTGTAGAGTTGGTTCGCCCTTCAAATTGACATTCTAGTCTAGTTTACACATACGCTTGATTTTTTATAATCTCCTACTCAGCCACCATAGTTAACAGATGTTTCGCCCACCTCTAACGCTGCCAGTAATGAAGCCAACTATAAGGAAAAAAAAAGTACGAGATTATGATTACTATTGGTATGCTGCTCCTCTCAACAACAGTAGCATCGGCAGCTTCCGGTGGTGTTCGTTGCTTGCTGGTAGGTCCACCCTGAGGAAATGAGATGAGTGGGTCGCCGAGGAAGCACTGCTCGTCAAATGTGCCAAATTGGCCGGTGATGGATATATTGCCAGAAAGGAACGGGTTGTATGGAACATTGAACATAACCAACCGTGTGAGCTTGAACAGGCTCACTGGGAGCTCATCGGAGAGGTTGTTGAAGGACAAATCCATCCTCTCCAGACATAGAATCTCGCCAATCTCAGATGGGATCGGCCCTGAGATGTTGTTCCTCGAGACATTCAGCTCTACGAGATGGAGCCGGCCGATATCCGCCGGCAGTCGTCCCGTCAGGCGGTTGCCGTCGAGGAGGAGCAAGCCGAGGTTCCGCATTGCACCGATCCGCGACGACGGTATCTCACAGGAAAGGTTGTTCCTTGACAGCTGCACATATCCCTGGATCGACCCCACCGGCAACGGATTAGTGCACATTGGGACGATTCTGTAGCCCTTGAGGATGCGGTCCCATATGTTGTGGCAGTTCTCCCGAGTCATGACGGAGTAGGCGAAGCTGAAGCTTGATGGGATCCATCGTGTCATGGCCTGGCACTCGCCGGCACCAGCAAGAACGTCAGATCATCCTGCTGGTTCTTGGAGAAGGTTGGACCGGGATTCCTCCATATCTCTGTCATCTCTGGCGGGATATTGCCGGTCAACCGGTTGTCGGCCAGGTTCAGCCGGAGCAAGCTAGTGCAGTTGCCGATTTCAGGCGGTATCTCACCAGAGAGCTGGTTTCGGGCAAGCATTAGCCAGAGGAGTGACGTGAGATTGTCGATGCTCACGGGGATTCTTACGAAGAGCGTGTTATTAGACAAGTCCAACGCCAGGAGCTCGGAGAGCCGTCCATACTCCGTAGGTATCCTGTCGAAGAAGTTGTTCTCGGCGAGTAACTAGTAGAAAAAGGGGCTTTTACCCCGATTGGTAAGGGCCTTTTGTCCCGGTTTTTAAACCGGGACTAAAGGGTCGTTACTAATGCCCTAACCTTTTAGTTCCGGTTCTTACACGAACCGGGACAGAAGGTCCTCCACGTGGCCGCTGCGGCCAGCCCAGGCAGGGGGCCCTTTGGTCCCGGTTGGTGTCATCAACCGGGACCAATAGGCATCCACGCGTCAGCATCTGGCTGGAGCTGAGGTTTTTTTTTATTTTAAAGGGGCTGATTTAGGGGTTTTGGGGGTTAATTTAGGTTGTTATTAGGTAGCTATTAGAGAGAAGTGTCCTCTCTTATATCCCCGTGGTTGGTTTACCAACCCTACGTACTACTATGCCTAAACATGGCTTAGATTGAAGTGAAGGCAACATGTGGTGCATGTCGAAAGTAATACTAATCCTAACTTGATCATACAACTTCTACTCGTTATTAATAACCAGTCATATGATCATCATCCTCATAGTCATCGAACCAACCCTACTTAATTGTTCTTAGCACATTATCATCAGTATTAGGTAGGACCGAAATACCCTCTTTAAGGTAAAATAGCATAAAACAATATAGACCCTGACTCTCCATTATGGAGAATGGAGATCATCCTGTCTCCAATTCTTGCGCTTCGCTTCCTTTTGCTTCCAAGAACCTCCTTGCGACTGTCCATACATTTTTTTCATTCTTTGATTTGCATGTCTCCACTTCTTTTAGAAATCCGATATGGACAGTTGAGATTCATAGGATGACCTGTTTGTATGTTCAAAACATCAAGCCTACCATTCTGATACATCAAATGAGGCACACAATCCTCTGAGATTATCTGTTGAAAAACATAGTAATAACTTCATAGTTAGCAATGATGTACTAGTTTTAGAAGTATGCAAAAGATGCACGGATGTCGTAATAGTAAGAAATCTTACCAGGGTATCTCCATAGTAGTTACCGTAGTTCAACACGTGCACTAGTGGCACGTATTGACCATAATGTGGAGGAGTTTTACAATAGATATTGTAATTCTCAAGATCAGTAAAAAATCCGACCAGATGAGTTTTCTCCTTATAAGTTAACTCAGAGCCATCGGTGTAGTAGGTTCTGTCTACCATGTTCCGCACATTGTTTGAACAATCAAAATAAGCTGTCAATGAAAATAAGTCGTCAACTATTTTGAAATGAACAATATAAATTAGCTAATAACTATGTTTGAGAACTCACATAGCGGTAGAATTGGAGGCGTATCAACAAGGACCCAAATGTCCATATTGTCTTGCTCGATGTTAGGATCACCAAGATCCATGGTCACAAGCATACCCTCATCAAAACCATAAATCTTGCAAAATGCTTCCCAATTTTTGCAACCAAAATGGGTTACGCTCTCAGAATTATACAGATTTACTTCAAAATCTATATCATGATGGGTCCTTAGGTGAATTTTCTTTGTTTCCATACTTTCATGGTCTTCAAAACCCATCCTCTTCAAGACGTAGCGTCTTGCATGGCATGGGATAAGCTAGCCGAATTGTAAAAGATGAAAAGTACACATTGAAATAGTTGAAGTCGTGCTTAATTACGAAAAAATAACACTTGTCGTCGTTGCGTACCGTTTCAACATCGAAGGTCTCCTCCAGCTTAATACTGAAGCGCCGATCTTCGTCCAGGTGAGGCCTGTCGCACTGACCTCGGTCGTCGTGGCACCAGTCGCACTCCGGAAGACTTTCGTCGTCCGAGTACGACATTTCCTATGTTCATAATTCAAATATTAAACGTCTACAATTAAATATATGTACTAAAAAACCTAAGTTAGATCATTATTATTCATCACGGGTTGACTATCGGTTTGTCGAGTCTTTTCTTGAAAACTCTCAGCTCACGTGGTGTATACATTCGACCGTTGGTGATGGTCGCTCCTTCATTTGTCCCCGAGTGCATTACACCAAAATGTCTAGCACACAGGAACAAAGGAGAAGCGACCCCCACGACAACAGTCGGGATTCTTCGTCCTCTCATATCCCTCACTGATTCCTCTCTGACATTTGTGACCGTCGGTGATGGTATGGTAGCTCCTCCTTTCGTTCTCGAGTGCATTACACCAAATTGTCTAGCACACGGGAACGAAGGAGAAGCTACCCCCACGACAACAGTCGGGATTCTTCGTCCTCTCATATATGGTGGAGACTCGACAGACTTACAGTCAACCCGAAATATCGTTTAATTATCTTTCTAAAAGAGGATTTGGCTAGTCTCACCTCGATGTCGGAGGGGGCGGTGACGGGGATGACGGCAGGGATGATGGAGGGGCCGGGGGCTCCTAGATTTCTGCGAAAACAAAAACCCTATAAGCTATCAACTAATCATATGCATACGCCTTGCATAGTGCTCTCCAATTTTAGCATTCAAAGTAGGAGTAGTTTTCCATTTTGAGCATTCAATAAGCAAAATCAAATCACAAAATAAAGTAATATTCAAATTAGGATGCATTCAATTATAAGCAAAACTACATCATCTCCATGCGTCCATACATCGTCGAATATTATCACTAATACACCTTGAATACTATCATACATATAGCATCGCTAGTACAGCTAGAACTGTAGCGCCCGACGGATATCGGCGCGGGCGGTGGACACCCAAAGGGACGGAACCATCACAGGATCATAGCTCCAATGAGATCCCTGAAGAACCTGCCAGGTATTGTCGAACCTGCCCTCCAATGCAACCATGTAGCGACGGACGTGCTGGTCCTCCTCGCTGACACGGTGACGTACCACCTCCGCGGTGTCCGGAAGCCTCGGCACCGTCACTGGCCCACGCGACCGCCACCAAACAAGGATCGGGTCAACGATGGGCTGGCTCCTCACCAACCTACGCCCACCGGAAGGTAGCACCTCCCAAAACCAGCCCGGCGGAGCCCAGTCCCGGACATGGCCCCTCTGATCAAGCCGGCCTCCTCCGCCGAGTCGACGACGAGGATGCGGGATAGGCATCGTCGACGTCGATGCGGGAATAATTGCTTTAACAAAAAAACAAACTACTTCTATTAATTTCCTTGCTAAAAATAAACTACTTCTATAGTAAAATAAACTAGTTTTGTTAAATCAACTAGTTCAACTACTAATTAAGCACTTACTATAAATAAAATAAAGTAGTTTTATTAATTAATCAACTAGTTCAACTACTAAGCACTTACTAAAAATAAATAAAATAAAGTAGTTCTTACTAAAAATAAACTACTTCTATATATAGTAAAAATTAATAAAGTAGTTTTATTAATTAATCAACTAGTTCAACTACTAAGCACTTACTATAAATATATAAAATAAAGTAGTTCTTACTAAAAATAAACTAGTTTAACTAGTTCTATTATTTTTCTAACTAATTCTATTAAACACTTTCTCTTCTTATTCTATGAACAAAATTATAACAG